>NW_027172656.1:0-147241 GCF_018151085.1 Drosophila tropicalis | reverse complement strand
ATTCTTCTTATTGTGATGTTTCTAGGATCGAACCATTTTTTCTTCCCGAAGACAAATTTCATCCTACATTAAATTTTAAAATTGATCTGCCGTTGCTTTCACCATCACTTGGTTCAAATGAGTTACCTCTAACTTGGTGCTTTCGGGTAAGACTGACTTTGCCAGCCTTAATGAAAACATTACTACTACCGATTTGTCTTATCTGTACAATTGTAGAGATATGAACTCAGCTGTTCGCTTCTTTTATGATACTCTGAATTCACTTTTTGATATTTGTGTGCCTCTGGGTAGGCAAGAGCGGCTTAACAAACCTCCCTGGTTCTCTCGAGAGTTATCCAATTTGAAAAATGTGAAGACTCGATATTATAAAAAGTTTCAAAAAAACACGTCGTTCATCAGATTTCGCTCTGTATACTTATGCTTAATACACAATGCTATAAAAATTATCTTCAGCGGTGTAAGCTTCAGTTTTCTTCTGACCATAAACAATTTTATAATTTTGTCGATTCTAAGATTAAGACCTTTGACCCATTTGGAAAAAATGGCAAAATGTGCAAAGTGCTATTCCTAAAGCAGCTCCATTATTGCGCCATCCCAACATGTGTCATCGAGTGGTTCAAAAATGATAAACAAACTGATGTCATATACAGCTGTGTTCACGAAAATAGCAGTGTCCTTTAGCTTTGACTTCAAAGTTGATGAATCATATTAAAAAGACCGTAAGCGAACCATTATTTTATTAATTTACAATTTATATTGATGTATCACAAAAATTAATAACATTTTGGGTTGAAAAAAAACTCCCCCATTTTCAGAAATTAGCAAGGAAGTTAAAAAGGAACTTTTTGTGCTGTTCATAAAAATAGCAGTGTCAGCTAAGTATTAAAATATGTCTATTCCAAATTTTGTGAAACTTCAAGCTCAGGCAATTTTCAATAGTATGGACCTAATACTTAGTTGTAAATCCCTTATTGGCCATGACGGCTTGGCACCGGCGCGGCATCGACTCCACCAAGTCCTGGCAACGCTTAAC
Source organism: Drosophila tropicalis (assembly GCF_018151085.1). Lineage (NCBI taxonomy): Eukaryota > Metazoa > Arthropoda > Insecta > Diptera > Drosophilidae > Drosophila > Drosophila tropicalis. The sequence goes on along the minus strand of NW_027172656.1, from coordinate 146,208 downwards.
TGGGATCTGCTGCCATGCTTCTTGAATAACTTCCCAAAGTTGAGCTGCATTAGACGGCTTTTTTTTTTTTGCGAAACTTCGCTTAATGTCTCAACACAAGTTTTCAATGGGGTTCAAGTCCGGCGGCTGAGCTGGCCATGGCATTACGTCGACCCCTTCTGATAGAAACCAGTCCTTAGCGAGCTTGCTCGTGTGTTTTGGATCGTTATCTTGCTGGTACGTCCATATAATGGGCATATTCCATGAAGCATATGCAAGCATAACGTTTTCCATTATGTTAAAGTACACGTTTTGATCCATAATTTGCATGTAAAAACATTATTTTGTTTATGTTTTCGGGGTTTGTTGCAATTAAACAGCGCCTTTCAGTAATTAAGTTTCTAGCGTCTGAAAATGTTCTTTCAGAAGCCGCAACTTGTTTTATACAATAATAGAAAAATATGTTTGGTGCATGTCCCACCAAGATAGTGCATCAAAAATTGTACTGTATGGAACATTAATACTAGAGTAACCCTTTATTTCCTGTTCCACTTGGCTTTTATTTGGATCAGTGTGTTGAACATTCACATAATCAACAAATTCATCGTTTGCTATTGCAAGTTTACACAAACTATAAATAAAATGAAGCAAGTAAGTCGACTCGTCGACTTGGGTATACCATACACCAGGTGAAACAAATATTTCAAATTTCGAAGACCAAATGTATGTCTATGAAATTGTTTTTGTTGTGCTATCTCGCTCACTCTACAAACACACGAGCACTCTAGCGCCGCCACTAGCCAACGGCCAATTCTGGCCTTGTGGACTGCTTTGTAAAATACGTTCATACGCATATTTTGCATGTTTATAGTCCGATTTCAATAAAATTTGGTACTTTGATAGAAATAGATAGGAATAATTGGACTGCCGAATTTGATTGCGATACTCAAAAAAATACAGGAGGAAATCGGTTTTTTTCTTAATTATGGAGGCGGAAGTGGGCGTGGCAAAATATGAAAATATATATACTCTGCGCGCATACTAAGCCAGTATCCATACTAAATTTGGTGACTTTAGCTTTATTAGTTTTTGATAAAATCAGTTTTGTTTAATTTTCGGGGGCGGAAGTGGGCGTGGCAAAATTTTTAAATAGCCAGTTTCTTCGCGTCTATTAAACTAGTCTGCATACCAAATTTGATGTCTCTAGCTATTATACATTTTAGGAAAAACAGTTTTATGTGATTCCTGGGCGTAAGGGGGCGAGGCAAAAAGTTTGAAGAATTAATTTCTGCGCGCCAACTAAACGGGTATACAAACTAAATTTGATGTCTCTAGCTGTTATACTTTTTAAGAAAAATAGTTTTATGTGATTCCTGGGGGCGTAAGGGGGCGCGGCCGACATTCCAATTAACTCTATATATGTACATAATACACGAGTATACATACCAAATTTGGTGGCTCTAGCTTTTATAGTCTCCGAGATCTGCGTGTTCATACGGACGGACGGACGGACAGACGGACATGGCTAGATCGACTCGGCTGTTCATCCTGATCAAGAATATATATACTTTATAGGGTCGGAGAAGCTTCCTTCTGCCTGTTACATACATTTTGGCGACTTTAATATACCATTTCACCCTATGGATGTATGGTATAAAAATCCATGATTACGTTACAGCCTGTAACTGTACTGTTTCTTTTTCTGTGGAACAAATTGCAATAATTTATTTGTGGGTGGAAAAAGAAATAGGGCTATTTTGTGGTTTGGTTCAATTGTCGATAAAATTTAAATGTTCAATGCGGACTTTAGATCTTGAATGATGTCAACATCATTGAAATCGGACAGACAGACTTTCTTTAAATTATTTATGTTCGGAATTACTAAATGAACTGTTGGCCGGTTGCTTGCCTCCAGTTTTTTTGAAACTATTTCAAAAGATTCTAAAATTTTGACAACCGAACCTAAACCATATAAAGTTATCTCTTCAATTCTGTTTGTATGATTTTTATATTTTAGTATTGTTGTCAGTTCAATCCAATAATTTTCAACTGACTTGAGGAGGTAGTACACCGTATTCCAATCCCAAGGATGATTTCATTCCAGATTTTTTAACGAACTTCACCAGCTTGGTGCACGCAGTGACCATAGAGCCCAGCTCGGGTTTGGTTCAATTGTCGATAAAATTTAAATGTTCAATGCGGACTTTAGATCTTGAATGATGTCAACATCATTGAAATTGGACAGACAGACTTTCTTTAAATTATTTATGTTCGGAATTACTAAATGGACTGTTGGCCGGTTGCTTGCCTCCAGTTTTTTTGAAACTATTTCAAAAGATTCTAAAATTTTGACAACCGAACCTAAACCATATAAATTTATCTCTTCAATTTTGTTTGTATGATTTTTATATTTTAGTATTGTTGTCAGTTCAATCCAATAATTTTCAACTGACTTGAGGAGGTAGTACACCGTATTCCAATCCCAAGGATGATTTCATTCCAGATTTTTTAACGAACTTCACCAGCTTGGTGCACGCAGTGACCATAGAGCCCAGCTCGGGCACGACATTAATGCCATTAACTTTATTAATGCCGTTTTCAACAGCGTTGTTCAGCAGATGATTGATGCAATTGATTTTCTCGAAAGCGGGAAAAGCTTTTATCATATTTGATCCACGATCCAGCCTCATTTCTTTAGTCTGCAAAGCTTATAGAAAATTGCTTCAGCAGACGGCAGAAGTTTTTGTTGTTACAGGCGGACACTTAGATAACAACAACAATAAATGAAGCAAGTAAGTCGACTCGTCGACTTGGGTATACCATACACCTGGTGAAACAAATATTTCAAATTTCGAAGACCAAATGTATGTCTATTAAATTGTTTTTACATGTCTTATACTATGTGCGCTCTCGCTCACTCTACAAACACACGAGCACTCTAGCGCCGCTACTAGCCAACGTCCAATTCTGGCCTTGTGGACCGCGTAGTAAAATACGTTCATACGCATATTTTGCATGTTTCTAGTCCGATTTCAATAAAAATTTGGTAGTTTTGTAGAAATAGATAAGATTAATTAGTGTGCCGAATTTGAATGCGATAGTCAAAAAAATACAGGAGGAAATCGGTTTTTCTAAATTATGGAGGCGGAAGTGGGCGTGGCAAAATGTAAAAATATCTAAATTCTCCGCGCATACTATGCCAGTATACATACTAAATTTGGTGCCTTTAGCTTTATTAGTTTTTGATAAAATCAGTTTTGTTTAATTTGCGGGGGCGGAAGTGGGCGTGGCAAAATGTTTAAATAGCCAATATCTGCGCGTCTATTAAGCTAGTCTACATACTAAATTTGATGTCGGTAGATATCACAGTTTTTAAAGAAATCACTTTTATGTAAATTCCGGGGGCGGAAAGGGGCGTGGCAAAAAGTTTAAACAATTAGTTTCTGCGCGCTAACTAAACGAGCATATAAACTAAATTTGATGTCTCTAGCTATTATACTTTTTAAGAAAAACAGTTTTGTGTGATTCCTGGGGGCGTAAGGGGGCGAAAAGTTTGAACAGTTAATTTCTGCGCACTAACTAATCGGGTATACAAACTAAATTTGATTTCTCTAGCTGTCATACTTTTTAAGAAAAACAGTTTTATGTGATTCCTGGGGGCGCAAGGGGGCGTGGCCGAAATTCCAATTAACTCTATATATGTACATAATACACGAGTATATATACCAAATTTGGTGGCTCTAGCTCTTATAGTCTCCGAGATCTGCGTGTTCATACGGACGGACGGACAGACGGACATGGCTAGATCGACTCGGCTGTTGATCCTGATCAAGAATATATATACTATATATATATTATAGGGTCGGAGAAGCTTCCTTCTGCCTGTTACATACATTTTGGCGACTTTAATATACCATTTCACCCTATGGGTGTATGGTATAAAAAGTCTTTTTTCAGGGAGAAATTCAACGAATTGTGCAGGACAGTTGCTTGCTTCTTTGGCCATCGGCTGATCATCTTTCTCTTCTGAATGAAAAGCACGAAATCTAATTTCACATTGGCATCCAGTAATCTTACAAGCATTGATGGATTACATCATTATTATCAATCTTTTTCATATAGCTTGATTGCTAAATACTTTAAACCACTTACTCTATTATTTTCCATTCGGCATTAATTTTAAATGTTTAGTCAAATTGAATCAAATGATACGCTTTACCATTACTATTTGTTTTTTTACCCTTGCAGGAGGTATTATGAAATTGGTCAGATGTTTGTAACGCCCAGAAGGAGATGTTTCCGACCTCATAAAGTGTATATACAGTTGCGAACTTAAAAATAGCACCACTTGCTGAGGTAGTGTGTTCAAAGGATTCCTTATATTAATTCAAGGTTCACTTTCCTTGAATGCTTTTTTGAACGCTAAACATTTTCTACTAATGGATACAAAAAATAATTCCATATATTATTATTCAACGTTTTGAAGGTTTTTTATACAACTTCTTAAAAAAATCAACAAATATCCGAAACTAAAAATAGCACCACTTCAGAGTGGTTTTTTTAAAGTTTTTTTTTTGGCATAAACTCTGAATTTAAAGCTATTACATTGAAATTTGGATTGTATGTATATTTTACGCTCCTTAAATGACCTACCAAGTTTTATATGATTTGGGGCATTATTTCATATAGCTGTCATATAACCGATCTGGCCGATATTGGTGAATGTTGCATAAAATACTTTTTTTTATTTTTTATTTTAAAAAAGAAAAAAGTAATTATTATAAAGAAATGAAATTTAAGTAAATATATTTAAAAGAATAGATCAATTTAACAAATTTTTTATTAAGTTTTTTATTCTGGCTTAAAATATTCATCTTCTGAAGCAATGACCTCAAGTTCACACTCATCTTCCTCGTCGGACGAATCCACTTCATTATTTTCCGAAGGTATTTCTATAAGTGGTTCTTGTAGTAGGGATATCACTTCAGCTGGTATTACTTTTAATTTGATTCGCTGCGATCCTTTTTTAAAAAAGGTGCTAGACAGCAATGGATCCGAACTATCCATTGATCTATTAAAAACATCAGTGATGTTGTCTAGTCGACTGCATTTCTTGCGTGGCCTCTTCTATCGCTTTTGTATAGTTTATTTCTTGATTCAGATGCATGTTTCCCAAGGCAGCCTACAGGGACTAAACATGTATTTATTATTTGGTGCCCATGTACTAAGATTTTGTGAACAGTGGGCGACATGGGATACCAAGGATATTTATCGTGATATGCCATCAAAACTTGCGCACAGAAGGCTTTAAACTTTTCCGAGTTTATGTTGTATTCGCAGTTAATTGTCGTTTAAATAGTATGAAAACTCTGCAGAATGTCAAAATCAAAATGTAGAATTGATGACAGTAAAGCTGTATTTAAAAACGCCCTTATCGCTGTGTTGCCATCATTTGAGTTGCCACTGCCATTTGGAAGAGGCTTGTCTACACTTCGGCAGGTGCTTACGAATGTAATTTACAAAGCCTTTAACTTTTTCATTTATTAAGCTTATGTTCTCCTCATCTAAGTGTTTTTGTGCAATATTTGCCAATATATGTTGTTGTACTGCGTCGACTGAGCGATTGTTGTTGCTCCAAATGTCTACCAGATTAGCACGACTAAACTAATATTGTACTAGAAAAATTATATTTGATCGAAAACGTGTGGATTCGGACAAAAAAGATTAGTTTCATATTAATCTGTACAAATTTGTTAATAACTCTGCATATAAAACCTTTTGCAACGCTTTGCCATACAAAAGTACTGATCCACGAAACACAACTACGCTTGTTAACTTCATTCTGAAAATACACATTTACAAAACACGGTACAACTAAACAGAAACACATAAAAACGATACAATTATAAATAAACTATAGTTTTCAATACCTGGACAACCGTTTTCCATATTAAATCTTTTCACTTTTGTGTAAACTTTCGCCAAAACAAACAATTAAAGTTGCCAAACTTTTGCCGCCAATTTCCTACAAAACATATGGTATATAAACAGCTGACTTTAACAGCGCCCTAACAGAAAACTATTGCGTCAAATGTTAAAGTTAAATATTTTTTTGTCTAACTATAATGTTTAAAAAATAAAAATTAACAAAATTTTAAAATACCTAAAAAAAAAAAATTGACTTTATGCCAAAAAAAACTTTAAAAAAAACACAGTGCACTTGCAGTATTTTGCAAAAAACCGTCCTATTTAGCAGGATTGCAATACAAAAAACACATGATTGACTGTCCTTGGCCCTAAGTCAAATTTAAGAGCACCAGCACCAAAAAAAGGTTCGGGGAAAACACTGCCCTGTGAAAAAAGCAAAACGTCTAAAACCATTTTATTGAGGGAATATCGAATCTTTAAGATGAAAAATTTATTGGTTCTTCCAACAAAATGATTCGAAATGCCATTAATTTCAAACAGAAGCCTGAAACCCGCAGACGAAAGCCAAAACTGAAGCAGCAAGAAGTCGGTCCCTTAATCCGCGAGAGCAATAGGGATTCTTTTAAGGCTGTAACTGATCTGCTCACTCAAGCTTACGAGCACCCTAACGCCCCCACCAGCCAACGGCCAACTCCGGCCTTATGGAAAAACGTTTATATGCATAGCTCGGCTATTTTTTGTCAGATTTTGATAAAATTTGGTATTTAAATTTAAATTTTAATTGTTGATTTTTTGCGACCTTTTATTGTTAAATGTATGTTTTGCCGGCTCGAGGTCAAATTTTCTTGGTTGAATAAAACAAAATAATAATATTTTGTGTTGTTCTTTTCCGATATATTTCGACCACTCATCGGTGGTCGTCTTCAGGGCAATTATTTTTACACGTCCGCACACTGTAACGTGGAGCTACACACTGTGTAGTGACAAATCGTGATGTGGCTGATCAAAGCAAAAGCTTTACTGGACTGAGATTCGTCGAATTCTGTTCATCACAAAAGATTCAGCTTCACTTAATAGCAAGAAATCCAATCAATCCGATTCAACCGCCGCCGTGTGCAGGCGTGTTTTTTATGCACTCCGCAAAATTTAGTGTAAAAATAAAAAAGACCGTGTTCGCAAAAATTGTGTAGAGCTCTCAAACGCCTCAGAGACGCCTATTTACAATCATATTGCTATTAGTTTGTTCTAATAGCAATAAATACTAAGTTGCAACAACAAAGTTTTGGAAAAGCCATGTCCACCAATTCGGGCCCAAGCTCTCTCGATCCCCAACAGCAACAGCTACAAGAACTAATTGTACAACAACAACGTGAGCGTCGACTCTCGGTCCAACGCAACAACGCGTACTTTTCGGTGGTATCGCCGACCACACTGAATGCTACCGTGGAGAGAGCAGTGTGCTTCTCCATCAATATCGATAACTGGGTCACCGATTGCACCGAATAGCACCATCAGCTCGTTGACAGCAACTACTGCAACGTCTGACGAAGTATTGACCTGCCTCAAGCCGTCAACGACAAGTCGCGCAGAGTCAGCCACAAGAATAAACCCAACGCCTTTTGTCCGAACTGGGATGGATAGATATGTATGTATATTAAAATAACTAAGCGGAAGCTAAGCCCACAAAAGAAAAAAAGTGGCAATACGCCGAAAATAACCAAACCAAATGAACGAGTAGCACTCCTAAGCGGGAATCGTTTAAAAAATTTTTTGCCGATCAGCAAGACGATCAAGCTGGCGCTGTAGATAAAGTTGAATCGGCTAGACCACCCCCTTCATACATCCGTGGAGCCAACTGCAGCGCTCTGATTTCGAAGCTAGTAGAAACAGTAGGGGCAAACAATTTTGTTGTAACCCCTCTCCATAGGGGAAACATAAAAGAAATTAAATGTCAAACCCAAATTGAGGACAATTTCCGCATCATCGAAAAGTACCTCCGTAATGCTAACATCAACTTCTATACCTACCAACTAAAAAGCAGTAAAGGTCTCCAGGTTGTGTTGAAGGGATTTGAGCCATCGGTCACAACTCAAGAAATAGCAGACGCATTGGCCGAAAAAAAACTTTGCGGTTAAGTCTGTTGTCAACATCAACAACAGGAACAAAGTCGCACAGCCGCTCTTTAAAATTGAGCTCCAGCCAGATGCAAAGCGGCCGAAGCCAAATGAAGTGCACCCAATCTACAACCTTCAGCTCCTTTTGCACAGGAGAATCACCGTAGAGGAGTCCCATAAGAGATACCAACCACCGTAAAAATTGCCAGGAATACAACCACACCTCTAACAATTGCAATCTTAGGTCAGTGTGTGTTGGCTGCGGCGAACATCATAAAGATGGCATTTACACCAAGGACAGAAACAACGTCGCACTAAGACTATGCAGTAACTGTGGAGGGAACCACACGGCCAACTACAGAGGATGTCCTGTCTTCAAAGATCTGAAATCACACCTAAACGGGCGCAAACTCCCAGCTGGACAGAAATCACCTTCAACGCCTCTAAAACTACACCGGAGGTATTCTTCGCCAAGGCTGTTAGATCATCTAACATGCTTGCTACAAACAGTCCTAGTGTATCCTTCGCTAGTGTGCTCCGAACTGGACAAACGGAGCCCGCGAAAGAGACCCCCTCACTCCACCATCTACAAAATCCGCAACCTAGCGCACCATAAATTGGCCAGCAAACTCCAATTGGCTTAGAGGCCCTATTGATCTTACTGAATCAAAACATGACCGCATTTATGACGTTCATGCTAAACTTTATGCAGGAACCGATGCGGAATCAAAACCTGCTCATCCAGAAGCTTATCGAGAATAAATAATGGCTTCCCTACGTCTATGTCTTTGGAATGCTAACGGCATCTCCAAGCACAAAAATGAACTGCAACTATTCCTAGACTCAAGTGAAATCGACGTTTTGCTGATTTCGGAAACACATTTAACATCAAAAAATAATTTTCAAATACCAAAATATACCTTCTACGCAACAAACCATCCAGACGGAAAAGCTCATGGCGGGACCGGTATCCTAATCAAAAACCGTATAAAACACTCGTTCCTCAACAGATTTCAAACACAGCACCTACAAGCAACTGCTATAACCGTCCAAACCAGCTGCGGTAACACTACATTGGTTGCCCTGTACTGCCCACCACGCTTCTCAATCTCTGAAATGGAATTTACCGATTTCTTTAACACACTCGGAAATCGCTTCATTGCAGCAGGGGACTATAACGCCAAATCCGCGGAATCCTAAAGGCAAGCAGTTGTACAACACAATAGTCAACCCACTCAATAAGATGGATTGTGTCTCACCGTGTAGGCCTACTTATTGGCCCACAGATCCACAGAAAGTGCCTGACTTGATTGATTTCGCAATAACCAAGAGGATTCCGCTTAATCGGATCACTGCGGATACACTGCTAGATTTAACCTCCGATCATTCTCCAGTGCTATCCACACTATTAACAAGACCTCAAGTACTTGATCGCCCATATAGGCTTACAAACAACAAAACAAATTGGCTTAAATTTAAAATGTAGTTGAGTGCCCACATTGACTGTTCGCCGAAACTGGATGCTGCAGAGGACATTGACATGTGCGTCTCTGCACTTGAGTCGATGATGGAAGCTGCAGCAAGAGTGTCTACTCCACATGCCCCTACTTACACTAAACCTGTTGACAGGCCTACGAACCGGCGCACAGTGGTCGGTACTGTATGAAATTAGCGGCCAAAAATGTTTCCACTGACTATATCAAAGTGAAATTTTTATATTAGCTTTATAAAATTATAATAAGTAGTAAACAATTGTATTGTCATAAATAAACCACATCAAACCCCTCTCATTGCACTTCTAGGCTATCAAAAAATAATTTTTAGAAAGCATGTTTTTATTTTTTTATACCATACACCCATAGGGTGAAATGGATATATTAAAGTCGCCAAAATGTATGTAACAGGCAGAAGGAAGCTTCTCCGACCCTATAAAGTATATATATTCTTGATCAGGATCAACAGCCGAGTCGATCTAGCCATGTCCGTCTGTCCGTCCGTCCGGGTGTATGAACACGCAGATCTCGGAGACTATAAGAGCTAGAGCCACCAAATTTGGTATGTATATTCGTGTAGTATGCACATGTTCAGAGTTAATTGGAATTTCGGCCACGCCCCCTTGCGCCCCCAGGAATCACATAAAACTGTTTTTCTTAAAAAGTATGACAGCTAGAGACATCAAATTTAGTTTATATGCTCGTTTAGTTAGCGCGCAGAAACTAATTGTTTAAACTTTTTGTGATTTCTTTAAAAACTATGATATCTACCGACATCAAATTTAGTATGTAGACTAGCTTAATAGACGCGCAGATATTGGCTATTTAAACATTTTGCCACGCCCACTTCCGCCCCCGCAAATTAAACAAAACTGATTTTATCAAAAACTAATAAAGCTAAAGTCACCAAATTTAGTATGTATACTGGCATAGTATGCGCGGAGAATTTATATATTTTCACATTTTGCCACGCCCACTTCCGCCTCCATAATTTAGAAAAAAACGATTTCCTCCTTTAGTTTTTTGACTATCGCATTTAAATTTGGCAGACTAATTATTCTTATCTATTTCTACCAAACTACCAAATTTTATTGAAATCGGACTAGAAACATGCAAAATATGCGTATGAACGTATTTTACTACGCGGTCCACAAGGCCAGAATTGGCCGTTGGCTAGTGGCGGCGCTAGAGTGCTCGTGTGTTCGTAGAGTGAGCGAGATAGCACATACTATGAAACATGTAAAAACAATTAAATAGACATACATATGTACATTTGGTTTTCGAAATTTAAAAAAATTTGTTTCACCTGGTGTATGGTATACCCGAGTCGACGAGTCGACTTACTTGCTTCATTTTATTCATTATTTTCTTAGTTCTTTTTTTATGTTCTTTTTTTTAGCTGCTACTTTTTCCAACTTTCTGCGTTATTCGTGTTATTCTATTGTGTTGTCTCTGTACGCGTACACTACTGTGTTGTTGTTATCTGTGTTATTCTCTTGTGTTGTCTTCGTATTCACACTGCACTTTCTTAACTGTGTATTTTGTTTTTGTTTTTATCGTCATATTTAATTGTTCTTTGGTTTCAATATTTTTATTTTCTTAATTTTAATCAAGCATTCGTTTAATTTATACATACCTACATACATATGTATATACAGGAACATCTTATCAATGTCAGCTCCCACGCATATATATTTATACCATACACCCATAGGGTGAAATGGTTTATTAAAGTCGCCAAAATGTATGTAACAGGCAGAAGAAAGCTTCTCCGACCCTATAAAGTATATATATTCTTGATCAGGATCAACAGCCGAGTCGATCTAGCCATGTCCGTCTGTCCGCCCGTCCGTCCGTATGAACACGCAGATCTCGGAGACTATAAAAGCTAGAGCCACCAAATTTGGTATGTATACTCGTGTATTATGTACATATATAGAGTTAATTGGAATTTCGGCCACGCCCCCTTACGCCCCCAGGAATCACATAAAACTATTTTTCTTAAAAAGTATAACAGCTAGAGACATCAAATTTGGTTTATATACTCGTTTAGTTGGCGCGCAGAAATTAATTCTTCAAACTTTTTGCCTCGCCCCCTTACGCCCAGGAATCACATAAAACTGTTTTTCCTAAAAAGTATAATAGCTAGAGACATCAAATTTGGTATGCAGACTAGTTTAATAGACGCGAAGAAACTGGCTATTTAAAAATTTTGCCACGCCCACTTCCGCCCCCCGCAAATTAAACAAAACTGATTTTATCAAAAACAAACAAAGCTAAAGTCACCAAATTTAGTATGTATACTGGCTTAGTATGCGCGCAGAGTATATATATTTTCATATTTTGCCACGCCCACTTCCGCCTCCATAATTAAGAAAAAAACCGATTTCCTCCTGTATTTTTTTGAGTATCGCAATCAAATTCGGCAGTCCAATTATTCCTATCTATTTCTATCAAAGTACCAAATTTTATTGAAATCGGACTATAAACATGCAAAATATGCGTATGAACGTATTTTACAAAGCAGTCCACAAGGCCAGAATTGGCCGTTGGCTAGTGGCGGCGCTAGAGTGCTCGTGTGTTTGTAGAGTGAGCGAGATAGCACAACAAAAACAATTTCATAGACATACATTTGGTCTTCGAAATTTGAAATATTTGTTTCACCTGGTGTATGGTATACCCAAGTCGACGAGTCGACTTACTTGCTTCATTTTTGTATTGGATTCTTCTTATTGTGATGTTTCTAGGATCGAACCATTTGTTCTTCCCGAAGACAAATTTCATCCTACATTAAATTTTAAAATTGATCTGCCGTTGCTTTCACCATCACTTGGTTCAAATGAGTTACCTCTAACTTGGTGCTTTCGTAAGACTGACTTTGCCAGCCTTAATGAAAACATTACTACTACCGATTTGTCTTATCTGTACAATTGTAGAGATATGAACTCAGCTGTTCGCTTCTTTTATGATACTCTGAATTCACTTTTTGATATTTGTGTGCCTCTGGGTAGGCAAGAGCGGCTTAACAAACCTCCCTGGTTCTCTCGAGAGTTATCCAATTTGAAAAATGTGAAGACTCGATATTATAAAAAGTTTCAAAAAACACGTCGTTCATCAGATTTCGCTCTGTATACTTATGCTTAATACACAATGCTATAAAAATTATCTTCAGCGGTGTAAGCTTCAGTTTTCTTCTGACCATAAACAATTTTATAATTTTGTCGATTCTAAGATTAAGACCTTTGACCCATTTGGAAAAAATGGCAAAATGTGCAAAGTGCTATTCCTAAAGCAGCTCCATTATTGCGCCATCCCAACATGTGTCATCGAGTGGTTCAAAAATGATAAACAAACTGATGTCATATACAGCTGTGTTCACGAAAATAGCAGTGTCCTTTAGCTTTGACTTCAAAGTTGATGAATCATATTAAAAAGACCGTAAGCGAACCATTATTTTATTAATTTACAATTTATATTGATGTATCACAAAATTAATAACATTTTGGGTTGAAAAAAAAAACTCCCCCATTTTCAGAAATTAGCAAGGAAGTTAAAAAGGAACTTTTTGTGCTGTTCATAAAAATAGCAGTGTCAGCTAAGTATTAAAATATGTCTATTCCAAATTTTGTGAAACTTCAAGCTCAGGCAATTTTTCAATAGTATGGACCTAATACTTAGTTGTAAATCCCTTATTGGCCATGACGGCTTGGCACCGGCGCGGCATCGACTCCACCAAGTCCTGGCAACGCTTAACTGGGATCTGCTGCCATGCTTCTTGAATAACTTCCCAAAGTTGAGCTGCATTAGACGGCTTTTTTTTTGCGAAACTTCGCTTAATGTCTCAACACAAGTTTTCAATGGGGTTCAAGTCCGGCGGCTGAGCTGGCCATGGCATTACGTCGACCCCTTCTGATAGAAACCAGTCCTTAGCGAGCTTGCTCGTGTGTTTTGGATCGTTATCTTGCTGGTACGTCCATATAATGGGCATATTCCATGAAGCATATGGAAGCATAACGTTTTCCATTATGTTAAAGTACACGTTTTGATCCATAATTTGCATGTAAAAACATTATTTTGTTTATGTTTTCGGGGTTTGTTGCAATTAAACAGCGCCTTTCAGTAATTAAGTTTCTGGCGTCTGAAAATGTTCTTTCAGAAGCCGCAACTTGTTTTATACAATAATAGAAAAATATGTTTGGTGCATGTCCCACCAAGATAGTGCATCAAAAATTGTACTGTATGGAACATTAATACTAGAGTAACCCTTTATTTCCTGTTCCACTTGGCTTTTATTTGGATCAGTGTGTTGAACATTCACATAATCAACAAATTCATCGTTTGCTATTGCAAGTTTACACAAACTATAAATAAAATGAAGCAAGTAAGTCGACTCGTCGACTTGGGTATACCATACACCAGGTGAAACAAATATTTCAAATTTCGAAGACCAAATGTATGTCTATGAAATTGTTTTTGTTGTGCTATCTCGCTCACTCTACAAACACACGAGCACTCTAGCGCCGCCACTAGCCAACGGCCAATTCTGGCCTTGTGGACTGCTTTGTAAAATACGTTCATACGCATATTTTGCATGTTTATAGTCCGATTTCAATAAAATTTGGTACTTTGATAGAAATAGATAGGAATAATTGGACTGCCGAATTTGATTGCGATACTCAAAAAAATACAGGAGGAAATCGGTTTTTTTCTTAATTATGGAGGCGGAAGTGGGCGTGGCAAAATATGAAAATATATATACTCTGCGCGCATCCTAAGCCAGTATACATACTAAATTTGGTGACTTTAGCTTTGTTTGTTTTTGATAAAATCAGTTTTGTTTAATTTGCGGGGGCGGAAGTGGGCGTGGCAAAATTTTTAAATAGCCAGTTTCTTCGCGTCTATTAAACTAGTCTGCATACCAAATTTGATGTCTCTAGCTATTATACTTTTTAGGAAAAACAGTTTTATGTGATTCCTGGGCGTAAGGGGGCGAGGCAAAAAGTTTGAAGAATTAATTTCTGCGCGCCAACTAAACGGGTATACAAACTAAATTTGATGTCTCTAGCTGTTATACTTTTTAAGAAAAATAGTTTTATGTGATTCCTGGGGGCGTAAGGGGGCGTGGCCGAAATTCCAATTAACTCTATATATGTACATAATACACGAGTATACATACCAAATTTGGTGGCTCTAGCTTTTATAGTCTCCGAGATCTGCGTGTTCATACGGACGGACGGACGGACGGACGGGCGGACAGACGGACATGGCTAGATCGACTCGGCTGTTCATCCTGATCAAGAAGTCCAATGATGAATGTGATGATGATGTACGCTGAAAAGTCCAATGATGACAGTCCAAGATGATGTAACGATGAATGCAATATAATGAACGAATAAACGACTTTATATATTTTTTAAGTTTTTATGTTGGGACTTGCGAAGTGCAATATCCTGTCACGGTCGCCAATGTTTGATCTGCCCAGTTGCAGATGGTACAAAACTCCAATGCTCAATAGCATGTGGAGTGGAGTGAGGAAAAATAAGTCTTCTCCTCTTCGAATTCCAGAAAGAAGTCCTTTTTATATTTCGTTTTCATGAGTTAGAAGCTCTTCATGAGCCATGTAACAGAAGCTTTTAGAACATGTTAATGTAAATACAGTGGTAGAAATTCCGATAATCTTAAACAAATAATATAAGAAATTTTAATATATAGAAATCTAAGTTAACAATGACGTCTCCTCCAACATACATATTGATTTATAATTTGTTTTTGTATAAATCAATTATTTAATAATGTCTGTCTGTTGCAAATATAATTGCAATAATCCCAGCAAGACCAGTGAAGACTTTCTTTACTGTTGGCTGTGTGACAATGTAATGCACTTTAAATGTGCTGGTTACACAGTCAAGGTGCGGGACAGTATTGCACAGGGTGGCGGCCTTAAATGGGGCTGTGATTCGTGTCGTGGTTTGGAGCTCGAGATGCGAAGTTTTATGAAACGGACTGGGGAAGCGTTTAAAACCCTGTCAGCTGGCGTTCATAAGCTCCAAGAGGAGCTTTTGGCGATGGAGGTTCAATTCAGAAGTTCTAAACTTTTGATTGAATCTCCGACGCGCAAGAGGGCCAGGTTTCAGGGCGCGTCCCTCAGTCCGTCGGCCCTTTCGTCTCTACCAGTTCCGGCTTTCGACATTGACCCTATGTCACCAAATGTACAGCAGCTGATATCGTTTAGGAGTCCGGCTTTGGCAGGTGTGGAGTCTCTTCCCATTTCCCCTGGAGACAGTATCCCACCTACTAACACGATATCGGTTGTAGTTTCCGAACCGTCCGGGCAAACATCCGTTTCCAGGAATATTGCCAATAAAGTAGTTACAAGAGGAGCTAGTAAAGTGCTGGCTGCTTCAGCTGCTGCCGCGTCTGCTGTAGCCGCTACAGCTGTGCCTAGTATTCCTAGTTCCCTTGTAGTTCCACCCAAAAAGCAAATTTTTATTTCGAGGCTTGATCCCAATACTACTTCTGAAGAAGTCATAGCCTACTGTAACGATCCTTTTTCGTCCTTCGGGATATCTACAATATCTCTTGGGCTAGGTTCGGCACAACAAATTTATTTTGTGCCCCGGTGAAATTAAAACACACTCGATTTCAAGTGCCGATGTTAATTGTACGTTTATTCAAATCGTTAATGGAGTTGGTTGGATATGACGGTTTCTCGATGGTAGTGCTGGGCTCGGATAGCGTTGGTGAGTTACTTTGAGTCCCTCGTTGTCCTGTCTGTGTCTTCCTCTTGTTTCTGTAGCCGTTGCTGGCTACTGCCTCGATCCGTACAATGTGCTTGATTTGCGATACACCTCTGCACCCCTTCCGCTAAATTGGTTGAGATTCCTTTGTTTCTCTCAACTTTACTTTGGCTTGGGTACGGTGCTTGGTATCCTTGTCTAAGGACTTGTTATACTTGAATGAAGCTGTACAGGTTACTCGTAAGGCCTGTATAGTCCTTAATTTTGCTGTTGTTTCTTGTGTTTCCTTGATAAGTTTCTTAAGGTTACTCGTAAGGCCTTAATTACTTATTACTTGATCACGACTTGTCGACTTGATGATTTGATTGACAGCCGTTGCCTTTATATAGGCAGATCCCATGGCCTCAGGAACACATTGGTGTGGTACCGCTATACAGCTGGTACATTTCCATCGGCCCTCTGCTTTCACCCACGCATCCATTTGTTGCTATGCGTGGTGAAAGTCCCGTAAATCCTTGGCGCATATAACTACTTTCTTTGTGGCTGAGCGCCCATTTACGCCTTGTCCTTGTCTTTCTTGTTTGTACATCTTGACTTGCATCACTTTCTCGCATTGGCGTCGCCTTTCTATTGGCCGCCCTCCGTATACCGTTGACTCTCTCTGCTTTCTCTGCCAACGCTGCCGTCGCCCGTCGCTCCCTTTGATCCACTCGTCATACCCAAATTCACCCACATTTACTCAATATTATCATCTACATACATATATGCTAATTGTATTAACTAAATTAATGTTTAAACATAATTAGCTTGATTACTTTAATATATAACATTGTTTAAGTCCCCACGCAAAACGCTTTCATGTGCATCTCGTATCTATTAGATAGAGGGCTTCCCCATGGCTCATCCCTCCCCCTTCGGCTTGCATATTCCCCTCACAAATCCACAAACCATTTTCGTTCTACAATTTCTTTGCTCTCCCCCCTACTACCCGTTTCATAAGCATAGCCCTCACTTGGTTTCATTTCGGTACCAAGCATTCCCCGCACCCGTCTTTCGGGCTCGCTTGGCCTTCACTATCGTTTTCTCTCGCTCACGAAATTCTTTTGGCGCTTGCAATTTACCGCTTTCGCTCTCATGAGCGTGACGTATGCATAGCGCGGCCCATTGGCCACCGGTATTCTCTCTCGCCGCCTCACGCATAGTGTACGTGTGACCCATATGTATGCTAATGCATGCATTTATTTGCCTCTGCATGCTCTTAATTTGTCAAATGAGGCCAATGCCCCCTTTTCACATGCAATTGTGTCTTCAAGCCCGGGTTCATTTACTCTTATACAGCCACTCATATTTGTTATGCTTCCCACGCATCTTCCCGCTTGTACGAAATCACCAAACGGTTGCATGGGTTTCGATTCGGTTCGATCGAGCCATGTTGGACTTGGTTGCCCGTCGCCTGTGCATGTATAATTGTTTTTTTGTTATGCCTCCCACGCATCTTCCCGCTTGTACGAAATCGCCAGCGGTTGCGTGGGGTTCGATCGGCCATGTTCGGCCGGCCTCGCTACGTTTGCTCATTCACACCCGATTTCACTCTTATATGACCAATTCTTATACTGTGTATTTGGTTTGTGTCTTGGCTGTGTTTGTATTTTTGTAGATTGTTTGTTGTAGCTTGTTTGTTGTGGGGGACATTATTCTTGTCTATATAATGTTCCTCACACTCCCCCTTCTTCGGGAGGGATTTGCCCTCCCCTGTCCCTTGTACCTTGTGTTTGTTTTCTGTATGTATATTTTCCATTCTCGTATTTGTGCATTTAATATGTTTGCCTTTGTAGCTTTGGCATGTGTTTTTGCTTGTTTTGTGTTCTTCTTTGTTTTTGGCTTGTCTTTTGCTTGTTTTGTGCCTTTTTCTTTGGGACTCAGCTCGCATCTTTTATTGGCCAATTGGCATCTTCTAATGTTGGCGATTACTGAGTATCTTTTCTTAACTGTTGTCGGATTAGGGCATCTTTTCATTGTTTTTTTTTTTTTTTTTTTTGCCCGTTCCGCATCTTTTTTTTCCTACTTACATCTAATTATCCTACTTATTATACCCTCCTTTCCCTATCTACTGTTGCTGTTGTTGTTGTTGTTGCTGCTGCAGTTGTTGTTGCTGCTGTTGTTGCTGTTGCTGTTGTTGCTGCTGCAGTTGTTGTTGCTGTTGTTGCTGCTGCTGTTGTTGTTGCTGGTTCACAGCCTCTGCCAACCTTTCCCTGGCCCTTCCTAGCTCGGCTTGTTGCTGTTGCCACTTCATTGCCTCTGCCAGCCTTTCCCTGGCCCTTTCCAGCTCGTCTTGTTGCCGCTGTTCCCACGCCAGCAGATCCCTCTCCGCCTCCTGCTGCTGCAGGATCTGCTGGCGCCACCAACTCATCCATTGGTGGCATTCCATCATGGCATGTTCGGACTCCTCATCTATCCTCTCTGGCTCGAGTGGAGGTGGGCTGGCTACTCCATCAGCCGCACCTTCATCAGCCACGGCCATCTCAGCCGTTTCACTGGCCTCTGACCTTGAGTCCACCATGTGAAACGGCGTTGGTGGCCGCGCTGGCTCCCACAATCTTGCCGGCGGCTCATATGCCTCGTTCTGCTCCCACGGTGCATACTCAGCAGGGCTGCTTCGGCCGCTACTTGATTCATCCGCCAACTCGTTCTCCGCCATGGCTATCACCTCGCCCAGCTCTCTCCACATTTCGTCGTCTCCTTCCTCCTCCTGGTGGCCCGGGTCCATCGCCGACTCTGCCTCGCTCTCTCCTGACCCGTAGCCACTGTCCTCTACGTCCTCATCGTTCTCCTCGTCCGATGAGGCGGCGCTTACCGGATCCATCATATCCGGCTCATCGTCGTCGGACTCCTCATCGGACCATTGCCAGTCACCGCGTTCCATATTGGCCCGCGGTGCCGCACCTCGTCGAGCTACGCCTTCATCCTGGCCAAAATTTGCATTAAATGCGTTCATGTTTTCTTTGTGTTTTTTTTTTTCTCTCTACTCGCCGAGTGATAAACTTTGAGTGTTTCCTGATCCTGACACTTGCACGCATGAAACCTCGCCTTTCGGTCATTTCTTTGATATTTACCGATATTTAGGATTTCTCCTCCTTGCCCTTGTTCTCTTGGCATATTTTAAAACGCCGAGATGCTCCACCATTATATGCATAGTATCATGCGCATGTGTATGTGTATTGCGGTGACTCACCACTACATACGTCATATCGTGCGTATGTGTGGGTGCGTAACATCATGCGCCTGTGTGGGTGCGTTTTCCCCTCTCTGTGCGCATATGTATTGGTGCTGTCCCCAATCGTTCTATCTCTGGTTTTTTTTTTTATTATGCCTGCATATTGTTTGCATCGTTACGATATTCGGGTATCCGTTACCAGTTTCTAAATTCGTTTTCGCATGCTTGTATACATATGTGTCATTACGATATTCGCACATCTTCATTGTGCTCTGCGATGCGGTTTGCAACTTTGCTATAATTTGTTTCTGATGCGATGCGTTTTTAGATTTTCAGCTCTAAGTCATGTTTTGAGTTCTCTGTCCAGCCGGCCGGTCTGTGCAGATTTTCTCGCCGCCATGTCATTCGAGTCGTCCATCCTCATTGCTCATCACTTTTCGTGCCATCCGCTTCTTCGCATATTTGTTGCTTCAGTTGGCTGATGTGTGCTTGTCTGGTTTTTTTCGTTTCTTTGTGCCGTATTTTGCATATGACCGGAGATGCAAAGCCTATCACTTCATATGGGCCTCCAAACTTTGGTGCCAGCTTTGCTGCGAATCCTTCTGCAGCATTTGAAAGGTGGTGTTCTTTTTGCCCATACCGTTGCTCCGATCACTGGTCTCCATTCTCTTCGTCTCAGATTGTAATGGCGGGCCTGATCCTGTGCAGCCGTTTCCAGATTTCGCCGTATTAGTTCGAACAGCTCTTGCATTTGTTTTACCTTCGCGTCTGGTGGTATCGTTTGCTTCCCTGTGCCTATCGTGACATTATCGTATAGTGCACCCGGCATTCTTGGTTCTCGCCCCTGTATTACATACGCTGGCGTGAATCCTGTTGCCTCTGATTGGCTTGTATTCACTGCTAGAGTTATTTCTGGCCAACTTTCATCCCAGTTGCGTTGATTTTCCCCGTAAACTGAGCAATCATTGTTTTTACTGTTCTATTTGCTCTTTCGGTTGGATTTTCTTGTGGCGTGTACGGTGCTGTCAGTTGGTGTTGGCATCCCCATTCTTCTAACATTTTTTTGAATATCCTGCTAGTGAATTGAACTCCATTGTCCGTTATCACCCTTTTTGGAGCTCCGAATCGAGATAGTATCCTCTCTCGAAAGGCCTTAACTAGACTTTCTGCAGTTGCCTTCCGCATCGGTATCAGTTCTGTCCATTTCGAAAACCTGTCAATGATTACTAGTAGCATCGAATTTCCGTGTTTCGATCTTGGCAACGGTCCTACAAAGTCAGCGCATACTGTAGCCCATGGTTCTTCCGGAATTTGTGTTAGCATCTTTCCCGCTGCCTGCTGTTGGCTGGGTTTATATTGTTGGCATATCGTACACTTTCCTACAAATGTCCTGATATCTCGTTGCATTCCTGGCCAGTAATATCTTGCTGCAGCCCTGGCAGTAGTTCGCCTGCTCCCTGTATGCCCTGCTGTTGTTGCCGTGTGGTTTTCGGCCATTACTTGATTACGTAGTGTTTTTGGCACACATAGTTTCCAAGCTACCACTTCTTCTTGGCCTGCTCTGTGCGGAATGTTCCTGTATACCTGACTATTTTCTATAATGTAATCCGGATATTTCTGTGGTTGTTGTTTTATTTTTCCCATTATGTCTTGAATCCACCCACACTCGTTGTTTGCTTGTCTTAATCTGGCACCATTATCTACTATTCTTTTGCACCCTTCCATTGGTTGCCTTGACAAAGCGTCTGCGACAATGTTTAATTTGCCCTTTCTGTATGCTATTTCGAAATCGTATTGTTGCAGTTCTAGTGCCCATCGGGCTATACGGCCCGTAGGGCTTTCTATGCTATTCAACCATTTCAACGCCATGTGATCTGTTACCACTTTAAATCGGTATCCTTCAAGGTATGGTTTTAGTTTGCGTATTGCTCATACTATCGCTAGGCATTCCTTTTCTGTTGCCGAATAGTTCTTTTCCGCTGGGTTTAATTCTCTTGACAGGTATGATAGCACTCTCTCTCCATCCTCGGTGTTTTGTACCAATATGGCTCCTAATCCCATGTTACTTGCATCCGTCTGGAGCACAAACGTTTTTGTGAAGTCTGGACATGCCAATACTGGGCCACTCGTCAGCCTTTTCTTTACAGCATCGAATGCTGCCTGATGCTCCTCGCTCCAGTGCCACTTTGTTCTCTTCTTTAGTAGTTCGTTCAATGGGTGTGTAAGTGCTGCAAAACCTGGTACGAACCGTCTGTACCAGGATGCCACTCCTAAGTACTGGCGTAATTCCTTTGTGCAAGTTGGTGGTTCTAATTGGGCTATTGCGGCCACCTTTTCGGGGTCCGTTGCAATACCGTTTTCTGTCACCAAGTGGCCTAGAAATTTTAGCTCCTTTCTAAAGAATTGGCACTTCTCGGCATTAATTCTCAAGTTTGCTTCCTTCAATCTCCTGAACACTTCTTGTAGATGATTCATGTGTTCTTCGATTGTTTTGCTCACTATCACAATGTCATCTTGGTATGCGAATGCGTTTGGTATCATTTCTGGGCCAATGACTTGGTCCAGTGCGCGTTGGAAAGTTGCTGATGCTGAGTGTAAACCGAATGGCATTACTTTCCATTGGAATAACCCCTTCCCTGGGACTGTGAATGCCGTCATTGGTCTGCTTTTTTCTTCTAACGGAATCTGCCAGTATCCGTCCTTCAGGTCTAGGCTGCTTATAAATTTCGCTTCACGTTGGGCGCCAGTTGTAACGATCCTTTTTCGTCCTTCGGGATATCTACGATATCTCTTGGGCTAGGTTCGGCACAACAAATTTATTTTGTGCCCCGGTGAAATTAAAACACACTCGATTTCAATTGCCGATGTTAATTGTACATTTATTCAAATCGTTAATGGAGTTGGTTGGATATGACGGTTTTTCGATGGTAGTGCTGGGCTCGGGTGGCGTTGGTGAGTTACTTGGAGTCCCTCGTTGTCCTGTTCGTGTCTTTCTGTAGCCGTTGCTGGCTATTGCCTTGATCTGTATCGTTTGTGATACACCTCTGTACCCTTTCCGCTAAATTTGTTGAAGATTGCTTTGCTTCTCTCAACTTTACTTTGGCTTGGGTACGGTGCTTGGTATCCTTGTCTAAGGACTTGTTATAATAGAGTGAAGCTATGCAGGTTACTCGTAAGGCCTGTATAGTTCTCAATTTTGCTGTTGTTTCTTGTGTTTCCTTGATAAGTTTCTTAAGGTTACTCGTAAGGCCTTAATTACTTATTACTTGATCACGACTTGTCGACTTGATGATTTGATTGACAGCCGTTGCCTTTATATAGGCAGATCCCATGGCCTCAGGAACACATTGGTGTGGTACCGCTATACAGCTGGTACATTTCCATTGGCCCTCTGCTTTCACCCACGCATCCATTTGTTGCTATGCGTGGTGAAAGTCCCGTAAATCCTTGGCGCATATAACTACTTTCGTTGTGGCTGAGCGCCCATTTACGCCTTGTCCTTGTCTTTCTTGTTTGTACATCTTGACTTGCATCACTTTCTCGCATTGGCGTCGCCTTTCTATTGGCCGCCCTCCGTATCCCGTTGACTCTCTCTGCTTTCTCTGCCAACGCTGCCGTCGCCCGTCGCTCCCTTTGATCCACTCGTCATACCCAAATTCACCCACATTTACTCAATATTATCATCTACATACATATATGCTAATTGTATTAACTAAATTAATGTTTAAACATAATTAGCTTGATTACTTTAATATATAACATTGTTTAATTCCCCACGCAAAACACTTTCATACGCATCTCGTATCTATTAGATAGAGGGCTTCCCCATGGCTCATCCCTCCCCTTCGGCTTGCATATTCCCCTCACAAATCCACAAACCATTTTCGTTTACAATTTCTTTGCTCTCCCCCTACTCCCCGTTTCATAAGCATAGCCCTCACTTGGTTTCATTTCGGTACCAAGCATTCCCCGCACCCGTCTTTCGGGCTTGCTTGGCCCTCACTTTCGTTTTCACTCGCTCACGAACTTCTTTTGGCGCTTGCAATTTACCGCTTTCGCTCTCATGAGTGTGACGTATGCATAGCGCGGCCCATTGGCCACCGGTACTCTCTCTCGCCGTCTCACGCATAGTGTACGTGTGACCTATATGTATGCTAATGCATGCATTTATTTGCCTCTCCATGCTCTTAATTTGTCAAATGAGGCCAATGCCCCCTTTTCACATGCAATTGTGTCTTCAAGCCCGGCTTCATTTACTCTTATACAGCCACTCATATTTGTTATGCTTCCCACGCATCTTCCCGCTTGTACGAAATCGCCAAACGGTTGCATGGGGTTCGATTCGGTTTGATCGAGCCATGTTGGACTTGGCTGCCCGTCGCCTGTGCATGTATAATTGTTTTTCATTATGCCTCCCACGCATCTTCCCGCTTGTACGAAATCGCCAGCGGTTGCGTGGGGTTCGATCGGCCATGTTCGGCCGGCCTCGCTACGTTTGCTCATTCACAGCCGATTTCACTCTTATATGACCAATTCTGTGCTTGGTCTTATACTGTGTGTTTGGTTTGTGTCTTGGCTGTGTTTGTATTTTTGTAGATTGTTTGTTGTAGCTTGTTTGTTGTGGGGGACATTATTCTTGTCTATATAATGTTCCTCACACTCCCCCCTTCTTCGGGAGGAATTTGCCCTCCCCTGTCCCTTGTACCTTGTGCTTGTTTTCTGTATGTATATTTTCCATTCTCGTATTTGTGCATTTAATATGTTTGCCTTTGTAGCTTCGGCATGTGTTTTTACTTGTTTTGTGTGTTTTTTCTTATTTTTGTGTTCTTCTTTGTGTTTTGGCTTGTATTTTGCTTGTTTTGTGCCTTTTTTTTTTTGGGACTCAGCTCGCATCTTTTATTGGCCAATTGGCATCTTCTAATGTTGGCGATTACCGAGTATCTTTTCTTAACTGTTGTCGGATTAGGGCATCTTTTCATTGTTTTTGTTTTTTATTTTTGGCCCGTTCCGCATCTTTTTTTTCTACTTACATCTAATTATCCTACTTATTATACCCTCCTTTCCCTATCTACTGTTGCTGTTGCTGTTGTTGCTACTGCTGTTGTTGTTGCTGTTGTTATTGCTGTTGCTGTTGTTGCTGCTGCTGTTGTTGTTGCTGCTGCTGTTGTTGTTGCTGTTGTTATTGCTGTTGCTGTTGTTGCTGCTGCTGTTGTTGTTGCTTCCACACCAGCAGATCCCTCTCCGCCTCTTGCTGCTGCAGGACCTGCTGGCGCCACCAACTCATCCATTGGTGGCATTCCCTCATGGCACGTTCGGACTCTTCATCTCTCATCGGCTCGCGTGGAGGTGGGCTGGCTACTCCATCAGCCGCACCTTCATCAGCCACGGCCATCTCAGCCGTTTCACTGGCCTCTGACCTTGAGTCCACCATGTGAAACGGCGTTGGTGGCCGCGCTGACTCCCACAATCTTGCCGGCGGCTCGTATGCCTCGTTCTGCTCCCACGGTGCATACTCAGCTGGGCTGCTTCGGCCGCTACTTGATTCATCCGCCAACTCGTTCTCCGCCATGGCTATCACCTCGCCCAGCTCTCTCCACATTTCGTCGTCTCCTTCCTCCTCCTGGTGGCCCGGGTCCATCGCTGACTCTGCCTCGCTCTCTCCTGACCCGTAGCCACTGTCATCTACGTCCTCATCGTTCTCCTCGTCCGCTGAGGCGGCGATTACCGGATCCATCATATCCGGCTCATCGTCGTCGGACTCCTCATCGGACTAGTGCCAGTCACCGCGCTCCATATTGGCCCGCGGTGCCGCACCTCGTCGAGCTACGCCTTCATCCTGGCCAAAATTTGCATTGAATGCGTTCATAATTTCTTTTTTTGGTTTTTTTTTTTTTTTTTGGTTTACTTTACTCGCCGAGTGATAAACTTTGAGTGTTTCCTGATCCTGACACTTGCACGCATGAAACCTCGCCTTTCGGTCATTTCTTTGATATTTACCGATATTTAGGATTTCTCCTCCTTGCCCTTGTTCTCTTGGCATATTTTAAAACGCTGAGATGCTCCACCATTATATGCATAGTATCATGCGCATGTGTATGTGTATTGCGGTGACTCACCACTACATACGTCATATCGTGCGTATGTGTGGGTGCGTAACATCATGCGCCTGTGTGGGTGCGTTTTCCCCTCTCTGTGCGCATATGTATTGGTGCTGTCCCCAATCGTTCTATCTCTGGTTTTTTTTTTTTTTTATTACGCTTGCATATTGTTTGCATTGTTACGATATTTTCACATCTTCATTTTGCTCTGCGATGCGGTTTGCAACTTTGCTATAATTGTTTCTGATGCGATGCGTATTTAGATTTTCAGCTCTAAGTCATGTTTTGAGTTCTCTGTCCAGCCGGCCGGTCTGTGCAGATTTTCTCGCCGCCATGTCATTCGAGTCGTCCATCCTCATTGCTCATCACTTTTCGTGCCATCCGCTTCTTCGCATATTTGTTGCTTCAGTTGGCTGATGTGTGCTTGTCTGGTTTTTTCGTTTCTTTGTGCCGTATTTTGCATATGACCGGAGATGCAAAGCCTATCACTTCATATGGGCCTCCAAACTTTGGTGCCAGCTTTGCTGCGAATCCTTCTGCAGCATTTGAAAGGTGGTGTTCTTTTGCCCATACCGTTGCTCCGATCACTGGTCTCCATTCTCTTCGTCTCAGATTGTAATGGCGGGCCTGATCCTGTGCAGCCGTTTCCAGATTTCGCCGTATTAGTTCGAACAGCTCTTGCATTTGTTTTACCTTCGCGTCTGGTGGTATCGTTTGCTTCCCTGTGCCTATCGTGACATTATCGTATAGTGCACCCGGCATTCTTGGTTCTCGCCCCTGTATTACATACGCTGGCGTGAATCCTGTTGCCTCTGATTGGCTTGTATTCACTGCTAGAGTTATTTCTGGCCAACTTTCATCCCAGTTGCGTTGATTTTCCCCCGTAAACTGAGCAATCATTGTTTTTACTGTTCTATTTGCTCTTTCGGTTGGATTTTCTTGTGGCGTGTACGGTGCTGTCAGTTGGTGTTGGCATCCCCATTCTTCTAACATTTTTTTGAATATCCTGCTAGTGAATTGAACTCCATTGTCCGTTATCACCATTTTTGGAGCTACGAATCGAGATAGTATCCTCTCTCGAAAGGCCTTAACTAGACTTTCTGCAGTTGCCTTCCGCATCGGTATCAGTTCTGTCCATTTCGAAAACCTGTCAATGATTACTAGTAGCATCGAATTTCCGTGTTTCGATCTTGGCAACGGTCCTACAAAGTCAGCGCATACTGTAGCCCATGGTTCTTCCGGAATTTGTGTTAGCATCTTTCCCGCTGCCTGCTGTTGGCTGGGTTTATATTGTTGGCATATCGTACACTTTCCTACAAATGTCCTGATATCTCGTTGCATTCCTGGCCAGTAATATCTTGCTGCAGCCCTGGCAGTAGTTCGCCTGCTCCCTGTATGCCCTGCTGTTGTTGCCGTGTGGTTTTCGGCCATTACTTGATTACGTAGTGTTTTTGGCACACATAGTTTCCAAGCTACCACTTCTTCTTGGCCTGCTCTGTGCGGAATGTTCCTGTATACCTGACTATTTTCTATAATGTAATCCGGATATTTCTGTGGTTGTTGTTTTATTTTTCCCATTATGTCTTGAATCCACCCACACTCGTTGTTTGCTTGTCTTAATCTGGCACCATTATCTACTATTCTTTTGCACCCTTCCATTGGTTGCCTTGACAAAGCGTCTGCGACAATGTTTAATTTGCCCTTTCTGTATGCTATTTCGAAATCGTATTGTTGCAGTTCTAGTGCCCATCGGGCTATACGGCCCGTAGGGCTTTCTATGCTATTCAACCATTTCAACGCCATGTGATCTGTTACCACTTTAAATCGGTATCCTTCAAGGTATGGTTTTAGTTTGCGTATTGCCCATACTATCGCTAGGCATTCCTTTTCTGTTGCCGAATAGTTCTTTTCCGCTGGGTTTAATTCTCTTGACAGGTATGATAGCACTCTCTCTCCATCCTCGGTGTTTTGTACCAATATGGCTCCTAATCCCATGTTACTTGCATCCGTCTGGAGCACAAACGTTTTTGTGAAGTCTGGACATGCCAATACTGGGCCACTCG
This sequence comes from Drosophila tropicalis, assembly GCF_018151085.1. Lineage (NCBI taxonomy): Eukaryota > Metazoa > Arthropoda > Insecta > Diptera > Drosophilidae > Drosophila > Drosophila tropicalis. Next base: position 118,582 of record NW_027172656.1, on the reverse strand, counting down.
TCAGCCTTTCCTTTACAGCATCGAATGCTGCCTGATGCTCCTCGCTCCAGTGCCACTTTGTTCTCTTCTTTAGTAGTTCGTTCAATGGGTGTGTAAGTGCTGCAGAACCTGGTACGAACCGTCTGTACCAGGATGCCACTCCTAAGTACTGGCGTAATTCCTTTGTGCAAGTTGGTGGTTCTAATTGGGCTATTGCGGCCACCTTTTCGGGGGTCCGTTGCAATACCGTTTTCTGTCACCAAGTGGCCTAGAAATTTTAGCTCCTTTCTAAAGAATTGGCACTTCTCGGCATTAATTCTCAAGTTTGCTTCCTTCAATCTCCTGAACACTTCTTGTAGATGATTCATGTGTTCTTCGATTGTTTTGCTCACTATCACAATGTCATCTTGGTATGCGAATGCGTTTGGTATCATTTCTGGGCCAATGACTTGGTCCAGTGCGCGTTGGAAAGTTGCTGATGCTGAGTGTAACCCGAATGGCATTACTTTCCATTGGAATAACCCCTTCCCTGGGACTGTGAATGCCGTCATTGGTCTGCTTTTTTCTTCTAACGGAATCTGCCAGTATCCGTCCTTCAGGTCTAGGCTGCTTATAAATTTCGCTTCACGTAGTTGGTTTAAGATGTAGTCGATGCGTGGCATTGGGTATGCATCTTTTATAGATTTTGCGTTAATCTGTCTAAAATCTACGCATAATCTCCATTTGCCCGTCTGTTTCTTTCTCACCATCACTATGGGTGAGCTATAAGGGCTTTGTGATGGTTCGATGCATCCCATTGTCAACAGTTCATCGACCTTTGTGTTGATTTCTCCCTGTATTTTTGGATTCTTTGGGTAGTATCTTTGTTTTATTGGGATATCATCCTTCATCGTTATGCGATGTATCCCCACTTTTGACAGTCCCTTCACTTTCCCTAATTCCTTCAACTCCTGATTTAGGAAACTTTGTATTTCTTGTTGGTCACTGTTCTGAGTGACTATGATGGATATTCTTTCTACCAGCCTGCCCTGTATTCGCTTGACTGTCGGTATTAGCACTTTGTGGCCTCCACACGATATCTCTGTGTTCATAATCCGGAGGAAATTCCAACCTAGTATCAACGCATCCATTCCTTCTGGCATGACCAGGAATGGCATGTGGATTTCCTTGTCCCCAAATCTCACGTATCCTGTCCATTGCTCTACTTCGATGATTGCCGACAATTGATCCTCTTCCTCTACTAGTTGGCCTATTAGTGGTGAGGAGCTTGTTGGCTGGGTCCCTGCTCGCCCCTGATAGGCTGGAACCGCCTTTCGTTTCCCGAATTCCAACAACATTCTTTTGTTCTTTTCCCAATCCTTCCACACTGCCAACAGAAAATGAGTCTCTGATTGTTGCACTCCCTTGCCCAGTGTCCGGCTCCTCCGCATCTGCGGCATGCCTGGTTTGGGTTCAAGACTTTTCCATCTTGGATGTTTTTATTTTCTTGGCTTGGTCTTGAATTGTTCTCCATGCTGTTGTCTTGGCATCTTCGGCACTGTGTGACTGCGAGCCCGTAATTATTTTCTCCTCTGTGGCTTGATTGGTTGTTGTGTGTTCTTTGAGCATTATTTGGGCGATGGAAATCTGCTCGTTCTTGTTCAAGCATCTCATGTTCGTCTGCCAACTGCATTAGCTCATCTAGGTTTCTGACTCTGTGCGGCCGAACGAATATCTTCAAATCTGGAGTGCAATTTTCTAATATAACCTCCAATTGTTCGTACTCTGGTATTTTGAGGGGTCTCATCATTGTTTGCATGTCGATCATATAATCCTTAAAATACTCGTTTCTGTTTTGTTTGCGATTTTTCACTTGATCCGCCAATTTGTTGAAGAATCCTCTTGGCAGGAAGTATTTCTTGAAGCCCTCAACGAACTCCTTCCACGATCGCCACTGCTTGTTGTTTGCGACGTACCACTTGAGTGCTTTGTCTTTCAGTAGTTCTGGCATTGCTCTTGGGATCATGTCCAGCTCGATGCCATACATGTCTGCTGACCACTCGATCTGTTCTATGAACTCTAGTGGTCTGGAATTGCCGTCGAACCTGAATGTCCATTCCCTCACTTGTTTTGCCACCTTGGCGTATTCAGTGGTCCTGTTTGTTGCCTGTGGTACCGTTTTCTTGGGGTCTATCGTTTGTCTCCTTATGTCCCTCTTTGTTTCTGTGCTATCTAGGGCTCCTTCGCTTCCCCATCTTGGTGGTACATATGGTGGGATTGCTAGTGTGGCGATGTTTATTTTCTGGAATTCCTCAGCCTCACTTTCGCATGTTTTTGATGTGCTTGCTATTGTTTTCATTTTTATATTTTTCGAGTACTTTGTTTCCAATCTATTTATTTCCTCCTTCCAGTCTGGGTCCGTTTCATTCCTTTCTACCCATTCGCCTAGCTGTTTCCTCATTTCCTCCACTGTACCGGTCATCTCGATCCCGATCCTTTGGCCTGTCTGTAACAGATCCTCCTTCTTCATGTGATAAATCCATCCTTTCCCCATTTTGAATGTTTTCTTTACAATTTTACACTTTTGTTTTGTTAAAATTTCACCAGTATAGCACGTTGGGCGCCAGTTGTAACGATCCTTTTTCGTCCTTCGGGATATCTACGATATCTCTTGGGCTAGGTTCGGCACAACAAATTTATTTTGTGCCCCGGTGAAATTAAAACACACTCGATTTCAATTGCCGATGTTAATTGTACATTTATTCAAATCGTTAATGGAGTTGGTTGGATATGACGGTTTTTCGATGGCAGTGCTGGGCTCGGGTGGCGTTGGTGAGTTACTTGGAGTCCCTCGTTGTCCTGTTCGTGTCTTTCTGTAGCCGTTGCTGGCTATTGCCTTGATCTGTATCGTTTGTGATACACCTCTGTACCCTTTCCGCTAAATTTGTTGAAGATTGCTTTGCTTCTCTCAACTTTACTTTGCCTTGGGTACGGTGCTTGGTATCCTTGTCTAAGGACTTGTTATAATAGAGTGAAGCTATGCAGGTTACTCGTAAGGCCTGTATAGTTCTCAATTTTGCTGTTGTTTCTTGTGTTTCCTTGATAAGTTTCTTAAGGTTACTCGTAAGGCCTTAATTACTTATTACTTGATCACGACTTGTCGACTTGATGATTTGATTGACAGCCGTTGCCTTTATATAGGCAGATCCCATGGCCTCAGGAACACATTGGTGTGGTACCGCTATACAGCTGGTACATTTCCATTGGCCCTCTGCTTTCACCCACGCATCCATTTGTTGCTATGCGTGGTGAAAGTCCCGTAAATCCTTGGCGCATATAACTACTTTCGTTGTGGCTGAGCGCCCATTTACGCCTTGTCCTTGTCTTTCTTGTTTGTACATCTTGACTTGCATCACTTTCTCGCATTGGCGTCGCCTTTCTATTGGCCGCCCTCCGTATCCCGTTGACTCTCTCTGCTTTCTCTGCCAACGCTGCCGTCGCCCGTCGCTCCCTTTGATCCACTCGTCATACCCAAATTCACCCACATTTACTCAATATTATCATCTACATACATATATGCTAATTGTATTAACTAAATTAATGTTTAAACATAATTAGCTTGATTACTTTAATATATAACATTGTTTAATTCCCCACGCAAAACACTTTCATACGCATCTCGTATCTATTAGATAGAGGGCTTCCCCATGGCTCATCCCTCCCCCTTCGGCTTGCATATTCCCCTCACAAATCCACAAACCATTTTCGTTTACAATTTCTTTGCTCTCCCCCCTACTCCCCGTTTCATAAGCATAGCCCTCACTTGGTTTCATTTCGGTACCAAGCATTCCCCGCACCCGTCTTTCGGGCTTGCTTGGCCCTCACTTTCGTTTTCACTCGCTCACGAACTTCTTTTGGCGCTTGCAATTTACCGCTTTCGCTCTCATGAGCGTGACGTATGCATAGCGCGGCCCATTGGCCACCGGTATTCTCTCTCGCCGTCTCACGCATAGTGTACGTGTGACCTATATGTATGCTAATGCATGCATTTATTTGCCTCTCCATGCTCTTAATTTGTCAAATGAGGCCAATGCCCCCTTTTCACATGCAATTGTGTCTTCAAGCCCGGCTTCATTTACTCTTATACAGCCACTCATATTTGTTATGCTTCCCACGCATCTTCCCGCTTGTACGAAATCGCCAAACGGTTGCATGGGGTTCGATTCGGTTCGATCGAGCCATGTTGGACTTGGCTGCCCGTCGCCTGTGTATGTATAATTGTTTTTCATTATGCCTCCCACGCATCTTCCCGCTTGTACGAAATCGCCAGCGGTTGCGTGGGGTTCGATCGGCCATGTTCGGCCGGCCTCGCTACGTTTGCTCATTCACAGCCGATTTCACTCTTATACGACCAATTCTGTGCTTGGTCTTATACTGTGTGTTTGGTTTGTGTCTTGGCTGTGTTTGTATTTTTGTAGATTGTTTGTTGTAGCTTGTTTGTTGTGGGGGACATTATTCTTGTCTATATAATGTTTCTCACAATATTCTTGATCAGGATGAACAGCCGAGTCGATCTAGCCATGTCCGTCTGTCCGTCCGTCCGTCCGTCCGTATGAACACGCAGATCTCGGAGACTATAAGAGCTAGAGCCACCAAATTTGGTATGTATACTCGTGTATTATGTACACTTACAGAGTTAATTGGAATTTCGGCCACGCCCCCTACGCCCCCAGGAATCACATAAAACTGTTTTTCTTAAAAAAGTATGACAGCTAGAGACATCAAATTTAGTTTGTATACTCGTTTAGTTAGCGCGCAGAAACTAATTGTTTAAACTTTTTGCCACGCCCCCTTCCGCCCCCGGAATTTACATAAAACTGATTTTCGTAAAAACTATGATAGCTACCGACATCAAATTTGGTATGAAGACTAGTTTAATAGACGCGCAGAAACTGGCTATTTAAAAATTTTGCCACACCCACTTACGCCCCCGTAAATTAAACAAAACTGATTTTATCAAAAACAAACAAAGCTAAAGTCACCAAATTTAGTATGTATACTGGCTTAGTATGCGCGCAGAGTATATATATTTTCATATTTTGCCACGCCCATTTCCGCCTCCATAATTAAGAAAAACCCGATTTCCTCCTGTAGTTTTTTGACTATCGCATTCAAATTCGGCAGACTAATTATTCTTATCTATTTCTACAAAACTAAAATTTTATTGAAATCGGACTAGAAACATGCAAAATATGCGTATCAACGTATTTTACTAAGCGGTCCACAAGGCCAGAGTTGGCCGTTGGCTAGTAGCGGCGCTAGAGTGCTCGTGTGTTCGTAGAGTGAGCGAGATAGCACATACTATGAAACATGTAAAAACAATTTAATAGACATACATTTGGTTTTAAATATTTTAAATATTTCTTTCACCTGGTGTTTGGTATACCCAAGTCGACGAGTCGACTTACTTGCTTCATTTTTTTTATTTTTGGCCTATGAAACCGACCACTGCACACTGGGCTGAATTGCCAAATAAGTGGCATAAAGTCGAAAATTTTGTGGAAGCAAATAATAATTCTAATTATGTATATTCAAACTAGAGTCCCTAAATAGGAAAAATCTATGATAGCTTTTACCAAACATGCAACCCTGTCATTCTGATCAAGCTTCAAAGTCAGGCGATTAGTCAGCTGATGCCTGCGACAAAATTGGCGGGAAATTTTTATTTACTTTGAGCGCTTGGCAAATTTACACAAAAGAAAAATAAGATAGTGGAAAAAATGGATTTTGGAGGCCAAGCTATGTAGAATGTATAAAACACAACAATTTGGTGTTCAAATTTATTAAATTTTATATATCTGTACTGTTTTGTATTGTCCAAAAAGATAGAAAATTAAACAAACGTGTTCGTCTTCTGTGGAGTAAAAACTTACCTTCTGTGTGTTTCTGGGATATGTAATGTATGTGAAAACTAAGTAGAGAGTGTGTATAAAAAGTTAGTAATAATCTTGTTTGCGGCTTTTTGCGGCTTTGGCGGTATTCTGAACTTGTAGATCACATTGAGTTCTGTCATTCAACGCTGCTGGACGTATGGATTGACAGCGACCGCAACTCTGCCGTTCTTGCAAACTGGATATTTGGCCAATTAACGGAATGTTCGCTAACCAATGAAAGCATTAGTGAAATTAAAAAGAATGTTAAAACCTTTGAAATATACATTACTTCGAATTTACAAAAGTGCAGCAGAAATATGCGCACATTCCGAATAAAACATTCGCAGTGGCTATCAATGAGCTTTAAAATTGGATTGGACAATAAAGATGATACGGACAGTCTTCAATTGGGTAGACCAAAGCTAAATATGATGAAGCTGGGCCCCGTCTTAAAAGAAAACTAGCTGCCGATGTTGCCATGAACAATAAGAACGACAGCAAACTTTTGATTCATGCTGCTACAATGGCAGCCAGAAAATCAAATGAAAGTAACACTGCATCTGTGCTTAAAAATTTTAGCCATTCTGAATGTGATGCAACTGAAGCTATAAGAAAATTTGGTATTGCAAAACCAATACCTTTAACAATAAATGAAGCTTTGGAATTTTTGCTGGAAAACTCGATAAGCAAACGATTATACAATGAAATTCGTCAAATAAGCAAACAGCATAATTGTGACATATATCCAAGCTACCGAAATGTCCAGGAAGCTAATCCATTAAGAAAAGGGCAGCTCGACATAAAAAAAAAACCCCCTTCCGCGAGATGTCATTGAACTTTTAGAAACGCCACATTATAATTTTCCAATAAATGTTCAGTCTTTAGATAATGATTACAGTTTTCATGATGACTCCGACTCAGAAATAGAGGATATAAATCCATATGCGTTTGAATTAGATGTGGAAAACAATTAAAAAATGAACTTTTTTAAAATTGTTAGTAACTAAGACCTGTCTTTAAATAAGAATTTAATCATAATAAATATTATATTACTATCACTAAAACATAAAAAATATTAAAATTTTTGTACTTTATATAGTTTTCACACTTTCCTTTGTGATCACGTATACGCATTGTTGCCTTATATGGGCTACTGGGGTAGGCGTGGTCAAATGAACTTCAAATTTTGTTTCAATATTTAGAGTGCTATTCTTATCAAATATACCAAGTTTCAGCTCGATATATGAGTTATTCGACTTTATGCCACTTATTTGGCAATTCAGCCCAGTGTGCACTGTGGGGTGTAAAGCAGCATCAACAGCTATCAGAACACCACCGCCTACGCGAAAAGTCCGGTCACGTCTGAATAAAGAAAAATTTGTGGAAAAAACAGATGCATCAGCAACGTCAGGTTTTAGCCACGTCTCCGTAAAAGCTAGGATGTTATGTTCAAAAGAGAGACTATCTACATAGAATTGAGGAAGTTAAGATTTCAGTCCTCTAACGTTCTGGTAACCCAGATTAAGGGACGAAACTAGTTTTTTGATACACCAGCAGATGCTTATGTGGCAGGAATAGTGTTAGTTGTTGTTCACGACATATAATGTCAAAATTATTGGCAGAAACACTAATTTTAAAGGACGATAAGTCCCAAGAATACGAAAATTTAAACTTTTGCACCGCAATATTCGAGACGTTAACTTTCTTCCGAATATAGTCTTTTACACCTCACATGTGACAACAGGGTCTAGCCTAGAAACAAATATATGTTTCTTTGGTGGTATGCCAACGAGAGGCCGCGGTCCCAAAGCATCAGCTGCAGCAGCAACGTTGGACAAGTCACCCACTGCAGCAGTCAACTTGTTTACGGGGCCCTCGATACTTTTAGAACTATCGGCAATTTCCATTGGAATGGGTAATTGCCCGGACACATCAGACACTACAAATGGCATCGTTTTTAAGAGATCATTCCTAGGTGATACCAGTAATTCCATACTAATCGCATTCACAACCGGGCTCTTAAGCGATATCAATTGCTGTACAGTGACGAACTAAATTTTTGGCACAGCAAGCTGTTTTTAACTTTCTGGCCACCGTGTGACCCTTGGAATGAAAATGAGTCGCAAAAAGTGTATAAGACAAGGAGATTAAAGTATTTATTATACATGAACAAAGAACTTATTTTAAAAACTTAGACATAATATTACTAAAAAACCAAAAAACTAAAAAATAAGGCATATTTCGATGAATAAAATTATTGGCACACCCCATGAAAAACCTAAAAATAAGATACGTCAAAAATTTTTAATATTTGGTGTTTAAGCCCTTAGCCTTAATGACCGCCGATAAGCGAGCTGGCATCGAGTCTACTAATTTTTTGGTAGTTTCTTCCCCAATATTTTGCCATTCATCCATTAAGGCTTGTTTTAAGTCAGCTTTTGTCCTTATAGCCCGCTTTCTAATGCGCCTATCCAATTCTTCCCACAAATGTTCAATTGGATTGAGGTCCGGGGACTGTGGTGGGTGTGGCAGAACATGGGCGGTATTGTAGGCAAGCCACATTTTGACTATATGGGCTGAATGCTTGGGGTCATTATCTGGCTGAAATGTGAATGAATTTGGTAAAATTAGACTTTCGGCACTTTTTTAAGTTATCCTTTAAAATATTAAGGTAAATATTTTTGTCCATTATGCCGTCTGTGAATACCAATTCACCCACACCTGCAGCAGACATACAACCCCACACCATAACACTTCCACCACCATGCTTAACAGTTGGAGTTATATTTTGATTTTCGAATTGCGTGTGTGGCTTTCTCCACACTGTTTGGCGTCCGTCTGATCGGAAAATATGGAATTTGCTTTCATCGGAGAACAGCACCTGTTGCCAGAAATCTTGGGGTTTGCCAATAAACTCCTTGGCGTAGTCCAAACGTTTTTTCTTATTGGTTTCCGAAATCAAAGGTTTGCGTCGAGCCACACGCGCATGGTAGTTGGCCTCGTGTAGCACTCGCCGTACCGTAATTGGTTGAACTTCTGTTCCCATATCTTTTTTAAGCTCAGCAGCGATCTGTGTGGAGGATATGGTGGGGTCCACTTTCACTTTGCGAATGATTTGGCTGCATTCGCGGAGGCTTCGAACTCTCTAAATTTGAGGCTCGCATATTTCCGCATACGATTTTCCTTGGCTATGTAAATACAGGATTATTTTCCTCTGCGCTACGGTGGTTTCCTTTTGTTTCGATGGCATATTGGCAGCAAACAACGAAATAATCTCAATTTAAATGCAAAATTTATTTTTCCAAATTCTAATTTGCCAAATTTTAAATAACGGGATAACCAGGCTACCATATTTCCAAAAAAAGAGTTGCCCAATCGGAGTAGGGAGTGGACGGTGCATGAGACCGGTCGGGGACGATAAGAGACGCTGGCGGATCTACAGATACAGAAACACCCCAAGGACTGGTCGTTTTACGAAGGAGTTTATAGCCTTGCAGTCCTTGGCAATAATATTTCTGCATGTTCACAATTTGTTTTCTACAACGCAATTCATCAATGCACAAACCAAACATTATTACTCTTTTAACTGCAATTTTTTTTCTTCCATCATTCCCTAGCATGAGAAGTTAAGTCGATATAGCCATGTCCGTCTGTTCGTCTGACCGTCGGTGCGTAAGAGATTTACTCAGCCATCTTAAGGGCTATTGGGATGAAACTTGAGCTACTTATAACCCGGGTATAAAGTATTAAAATCAAAAGGATCGGATCACTTTATCATATAGTTCTGCAAGAAACATATGTGAAAAATTGGTTTACTAATATGATAGTATTGGATATAAAACTTCAGATCCAAGTTTCAATCAGATTAAATAAATAGAACACAAGTTACACTCAATATAAATCAACTCTGCTCCCAGCGCTGCTTGCTGCCTACAACGTCATTGGTCGTCAACAGAGTACATTTATACACACAGTTTTATTTTAAACATGAGACAGATCCCTTTTGCACACACTGTGCGGGGAATATAGAAGACGAAGAACACGTCCTGTTTGTCTGTCCTAGATATTCTGCTGAACGGGAAGAGCTAAGCCTAGGCATTAGGAGGCCATTTATAGTCAACGACTTTATGGATATGGCAGCAGTCATCATGCAATCCTTGCGTCGCGCTGAACGTCAGCGTAACCAAAACTTCAGTTCTAGGTAAACTCTAGACGAGGCATACATACGTGCCATCTCCCCCTCGTGAAGTAGTACTTCAGCGTTGGTTCCGCGAGAGGGATACGGAGCACAGGGTAGGTTTTAGTGCGGTGCGGTGACCACTAACCAAGGTCGATACCAAGTCCCACACTTCGACTTTCAATGCTTTCCCCCCTATTTATAAAAAAATATCAAAGAAGTTAAATTCGGCTATGCCGAAGTTTATATACCCTTGCAGTCCTTGACAATAATAATTTCACATGTTCAAAATTTGTTTTCTGTAACTCAATTCATTAATATACAAACAAAACAATTTTACTCTTCATACTATGTACAATTTGTTCTTCTTCTTCCCTCATTCCCTAAGCAAAGCAACGCACGCATACACATACAGTTTATGTAGCGTTGCGTCTGTGTGTGTATGCATGTGCTCTGTTGATTTGATGATGACGTAGTAGGCAGCAAGCAGAGCTGCCGGCAGCGATTGAACCGATTTATATAGACTGTAACTTGTGTTCTATTTATCCGATCAGGGTCAAATTTTGGGATCTGAGATTTTATATCAAATTCTATTATATTGGTAAATTTCATGGGGATACTCCAATTTTTGCAAAAATTTTTGTTCCAGAGTTATATGATATAGTAGTCCGATCCCAAAGATTTTCATACTTTATCTCACCCGGGTAAAAAAAAAGCTCCCAAAAAAAATTTCATCCCGATAGCTCTTAAGATGGCTGAGTAAAACGCGTACGCACCGACGGACATGGCTATATCGACTTAGCTTCTCATGCTGATCAAGAATATATATACTTTATGGGGTCGGAAACGTCTCCTTCTGTGCGTTACAAACATCTGACCAATTTTATAATACCCTCTGCAAGGGTATAAAAAAAAAAAACGCAACGCTACATAAACTGTATGTGTATGCGTGCATTGCTTTGCTTAGGGAATGAGGAAAGAAGAAGAACAAATTTTAGAAATAAAAATGGCTTAAAAATATGTAGACCAAAAATTTTTTCGTCCAAAATTATTAAGCCTTTTTTACAAAGTCAGCTGCCTAGACCGAAATATATTGTGTGTGATTTTTTCGGTTTTGTTAGTGAGCAGAGCGTAACGAAAAAAACGGTCAACTGTTATTTGCAAGCTATGATATACATACTTATATGTACACTGATGAACTGAAATTTTTTTTTGGTAATTGATTGATTTTTGTAAATTTTTATGTGTAAATCCGGAGTCAATTAAGCCAACACAAGTTCGTCTGAATGCGTTGCATACATCATTATGTGTCGTTCGAAAGTCACGTTCTTGGTCGCATTTCACCACGCGAGAAGAAGAGAGTCGCTTCGTTTCGCTTGCACCGTTATGCTGAATGCTTAAATGCTTCGAGAGCCTAATTCAGCACACATACAAATAATCCAACGAGCCTGCCTGTGCGAGTAGCCTTCAAGTGTGGCGAAATTGTGAGCTCGCCTCTATATGGAACAGGACAATAATTTGAACGTGCGTAAAAAAAAAACCAAAAAGAAAACGAAAAATATCCTAGTAAGTATTAAATTGAAGTGAGAACACTGCATGAAGGCAATAGAAAAGATTTTCTTGAGGCAGTATAATTAGGAGGTTTAATCTCTGACGTTCTCATCGGACATAGGAGTCCTTTATGTCGCAGCCTCCGACACCATATGCTTCCACCATGGCTCCATCAGACGAGCTGCTCTGATTCAAAAAACTTTTTGAACCTATTTTCAATGTCGATTTCATTACATTTTAGATGGGTAACGTTCCTGAAATGCTGAAAGTTGCACAAAAAAAAAATGTTCCAGCTGTTTACAATAATCTTTCGCTCATTCTTAAGACAAAATAAACGGCCAGGTTTCTGGTAGAATGTCCACGTAAGGGGGCCGCCGTTTATTTTCCTTATTGGGATGCATTTGGATTTCTAATTCTTATTCAATGGGGCGCGGTCTGGCCTTTGTGTCGCAGCCTCCTATTCTGCATGCTTTACCCATGGCTTCATCAGACGAGGTGCTCTGAAAACTCTCAAGAACCTTTTTAACCCTATTTTCAAGAGACGGAATATTCAGTCATATTGTGTTTAGATTTTCTATTCCTTGCCCTTACCTCTTAATACGCAAGGAATTTTCGGGGGCATCGCCTTTCTGTTTTAGAGTGCGTTTGCAAACAAATTTGTATGGCAGTAAGCATTCGCTACTATATCCAGAATCTGGATACCAGATGATAGCTGAATGGCGGAAGACACAACTTCAATACTTGAATCTGACACCTGTAACGATCCTTTTTCGTCCTTCGTGATATCTACGATATCTCTTGGGCTAGGTTCGGCACAACAAATTTATTTTGTGCCCCGGTGAAATTAAAACACACTCGATTTCAATTGCCGATGTTAATTGTACATTTATTCAAATCGTTAATGGAGTTGGTTGGATATGACGGTTTTTCGATGGCAGTGCTGGGCTCGGGTGGCGTTGGTGAGTTACTTGGAGTCCCTCGTTGTCCTGTTCGTGTCTTTCTGTAGCCGTTGCTGGCTATTGCCTTGATCTGTATCGTTTGTGATACACCTCTGTACCCTTTCCGCTAAATTTGTTGAAGATTGCTTTGCTTCTCTCAACTTTACTTTGGCTTGGGTACGGTGCTTGGTATCCTTGTCTAAGGACTTGTTATAATAGAGTGAAGCTATGCAGGTTACTCGTAAGGCCTGTATAGTTCTCAATTTTGCTGTTGTTTCTTGTGTTTCCTTGATAAGTTTCTTAAGGTTACTCGTAAGGCCTTAATTACTTATTACTTGATCACGACTTGTCGACTTGATGGTTTGATTGACAGCCGTTGCCTTTATATAGGCAGATCCCATGGCCTCAGGAACACATTGGTGTGGTACCGCTATACAGCTGGTACATTTCCATTGGCCCTCTGCTTTCACCCACGCATCCATTTGTTGCTATGCGTGGTGAAAGTCCCCGTAAATCCTTGGCGCATATAACTACTTTCGTTGTGGCTGAGCGCCCATTTACGCCTTGTCCTTGTCTTTCTTGTTTGTACATCTTGACTTGCATCACTTTCTCGCATTGGCGTCGCCTTTCTATTGGCCGCCCTCCGTATCCCGTTGACTCTCTCTGCTTTCTCTGCCAACGCTGCCGTCGCCCGTCGCTCCCTTTGATCCACTCGTCATACCCAAATTCACCCACATTTACTCAATATTATCATCTACATACATATATGCTAATTGTATTAACTAAATTAATGTTTAAACATAATTAGCTTGATTACTTTAATATATAACATTGTTTAATTCCCCACGCAAAACACTTTCATACGCATCTCGTATCTATTAGATAGAGGGCTTCCCCATGGCTCATCCCTCCCCCTTCGGCTTGCATATTCCCCTCACAAATCCACAAACCATTTTCGTTTACAATTTCTTTGCTCTCCCCCCTACTCCCCGTTTCATAAGCATAGCCCTCACTTGGTTTCATTTCGGTACCAAGCATTCCCCGCACCCGTCTTTCGGGCTTGCTTGACCCTCACTTTCGTTTTCACTCGCTCACGAACTTCTTTTGGCGCTTGCAATTTACCGCTTTCGCTCTCATGAGCGTGACGTATGCATAGCGCGGCCCATTGGCCACCGGTATTCTCTCTCGCCGTCTCACGCATAGTGTACGTGTGACCTATATGTATGCTAATGCATACATTTATTTGCCTCTGCATGCTCTTAATTTGTCAAATGAGGCCAATGCCCCCTTTTCACATGCAATTGTGTCTTCAAGCCCGGCTTCATTTACTCTTATACAGCCACTCATATTTGTTATGCTTCCCACGCATCTTCCCGCTTGTACGAAATCGCCCAACGGTTGCATGGGGTTCGATTCGGTTCGATCGAGCCATGTTGGACTTGGCTGCCCGTCGCCTGTGCATGTATAATTGTTTTTCATTATGCCTCCCACGCATCTTCCCGCTTGTACGAAATCGCCAGCGGTTGCGTGGGGTTCGATCGGCCATGTTCGGCCGGCCTCGCTACGTTTGCTCATTCACAGCCGATTTCACTCTTATATGACCAATTCTGTGCTTGGTCTTATACTGTGTGTTTGGTTTGTGTCTTGGCTGTGTTTGTATTTTTGTAGATTGTTTGTTGTAGCTTGTTTGTTCTGGGGGACATTATTCTTGTCTATATAATGTTCCTCACACACCTGATTTGATTTCGATCTGAGCAGAAATTATTAAACAGTTAATTTGGCTTAATAGCACCGGTTAAACACATTCCCGGTTCAAACCTTAAAAAGCTAAAAAAAAATAAAATAAAAAAGGGATGAAGTGATTAGATGTTGCCTCATCGAAGGCAAACGCCTAATGAAACTTCTGAGAAGTAAAGCGACATTTTAGTCAAAAATTCTTGTCAGGGCATACTAGAGTGATAGAGTTGTAAGCGTAAACAGTGTGGCTGTTAATTAGTTGGAATTATGCCCAAGCGGTAAATATTTACCTAAGCTACTCTAGATTTTAGTGTTGAAAAGTGGAAAAAATCGGCTAAAGCTAGATTTCAGTGTTGGCAAACGCTATTTTTCATGGAATATGGTGTTACCAGTCTGTTGTTTTGTTTGGAGCGTTGTTTGACCGTTCTGGCAGCCGAATATTGTATTCTGAACTATATTTCAAGAAACGTTGTAAACTCAACAATATTTTCGTTTGTTAAGAATAGTGCGAACAAAAGTTTCAAAGAGCCTGCTCATAAGTGTGTCCAAAATGTGGCAAAATGTTTGGAAACACTATCTTAAAATTCGACGGTCTTTTAAGACGCAGTCAGCTACTTCCAGGCATTATCCCGCTAAAAATAATATTTTTTGGCAATTTCAGAAAAACTAGGCAAAAAATCGACAAGGAGCACCCACAGTATTGTTTTGTTGGCCACCTTAAGGCTGTTTTTGACACAAGTAGCTTAGGTATTGTTATGGGTCAAATAAATAAATAACGATAATCCTGTATCGATGGTGCTGGTTTGTTAGCTAGAAACTTCGCTGGAAATTTGGGGGGAAAAAGAAATAGAACCGAGCCAGTTCTGGGAGCGGTACTGGTTCCGGAAAGAAATTTAAATTTAAGAAAATCTAAGAGAGGATGCGAGTTTTTTTTTTCTGAAACAAAAGGAAGGGGACAAAAAAAAACTGTTTTCTTCCGAAGGGGACATGTAAGTTATAGACGAGATAAAAATGAAAACTGAAATGAAGGTCGTGGGACGGAAAGCCAAAGGAGCCAACAGACAGTCAAATTGACGGGATCCTATCGGCCACCCATCTGGGACCTCTAGTTTTTGTTTAATTCAAATAAGTAACCTCAAATATTATGCCCTTAGAATAAGTCAGTGTAATTATTATTTTTCAATTAAATTATTCTCCTTGGACTCAGCAGATGATGAATGAAGACCCACCCGATGAACTCTTCTGCGGCTTTGCTTTTTGATTGAACTTTTACATATGCCATGTTTTATATGTTTTTCATCGAATTAAATCATTGTTTTAAATATTATTGTATATGTACATCCCAAAGGCACCCTGGTTAATGTAACGTATTTATATAGCTGTTTTTGTTAACCGAAAAATCCATAGAGGTTGAATCCATATCTGAGCCATTCCAGCTAGACGGTGTTCGATTATATGTGGGTCACACTTTTTATTTTTAGCTTCTGACTTCGGAACGTTATCGATTGTAGAAATTATGTGACTGTCGAATTTTGTTGCATAAAGGTAAACAATAGCGAAATCGCAATAAGTAACTTGGCAATAAGTAAGTATTCGGAGGTTAAACATCATTTAGCAATAATTCGAGCTTGTTTTACATGTTTAACATGTTTTCCGCTGCTGTGTGACAACTCAGTTTGCATAGACTTCGGGGCCTAAGATTTTGGCAGTTAGGCAGTTGGGCGCTCGTGGATGCCTCGTATAGAGGAGAGAATTCAGACAAATGCCTAAAGCCTATGCCTAGTTTCTCTCTCTTAATTGCTGAAGTTACTGCGGTCAACGGTGCGTCTCAATGTTGCAACAGCTCCGGCCGTCTATTGTAGTTGTTGGTTAATTCGAAGCCACCACTCCTGTATATAGGAACATGCAGTTTGGTTGCAGATACAGTGAAAATGCGGTAGGCTGTAAAAATTGTAGGACTTGCTCAGGAGCAGGTTTTAGCGAGGCAGGCCTGCTCAGTGGATTTTAGTGGCGACTACCATGTAGTCTTCCATGCAGTGACTTAATGCGATTGAATTGGAAATCGCTTTCAAGGCTGTCCCAGATCGGGATTGAACAAGTGTAACTGGAACTAAGACCTGTTTATACAGAGTGACTTACTTTACGGTGCTTGCAGGAAGGGCCATGAGAAGTCAGTGCAAGGGCCCGGATATTCGAAGATCTGGCCATGTAGGCATACTTTACGTCCGAATTGGATGCCATGGTAACAATAGCTGCGATTTTAATCAGACTCCCATTAATGATTATCGCTCTTGTTTTAGTTGGAGCCGAGACGTGCCATGTGGCAATCTCTTCTAGCTGCGTCAATATCGATAGACCAATAGTACACGGGTGCGTGGTGTCGCCGATATCTGCCTCTTCTTGCCATACTCCTGTTACATGCGTCTGTGAGGCAAGTTATCACCGCATCTGTTGCAGACTCAGGGTCATTTGTGGTATTAATAACCAGCGATTCGGCGAATAGCTGCGGGTTTAGCGTCTCAGCTTTGTACCCTTAGCACGAAGTGCGCGTAGTTGATGCTCTGTTGCTATTGGCTCTTATGTCGCACAAAATGGCTTCATAGTGACTGCCCGTGTTGAACAGTCCGCTGCTAGCAAATGTGAGGTCAATTATAGACGCTGCACTACCCCTGTTACCGAAATTAATGTCCGCAATCGTGTCGTCCTTTGGGATTTCCCTTAGAATTTGACTGCTATTCGAACACCATTTTCGTAAGTTGAAGCCCTTAGGCCTAAGGATTTCTAGAAGCTCTTGTCTTATTTGCAGGGCTTCTGGTAAACTGTCTGCTCCTGTGAGACAATCATCAACATAAAAGTCATTTTTCAATGCTAATGCTCCAGACGACAATTTTTCCATGTTTTTTAGTCCCAAATATTCCAGACACTTCGTCACTAAATATGGGGCTTATGTGGTTCCATAGGTCACCGTTTTTAAACGATACAACTTTAGTTCTTGACTTGGATCCTCTCTCCACACAATCATCTGATTGAATTGATCGGCAGGGTTTATTTAAACTTGTCGATACATTTTTTCAATATCAGTAGTGAACACATATTTGTGTGTCCTGAACCGGGACTCTGAGAAGAGTTGACTCTGTACAACTGGTCCAGGATATAATATGTCATTTAATGACTTTCCTGATGACGTTTTGCATGATGCATCAAACACCACTCTTAGCTTGGTTGTGTTACTTTCTGGCTTTAATACACAGTGGTGCGGTATAAAGTAATGGTTCTTAGGAATTTGTTCTACCATTACCTGCTTCATATGTCCAAGCTGTTCATATTCTCACATAAATTTTACATACTCCTTTTTTATTTCATTGCTCTTTCGCCGCTCTAATGAAATGAATCTTCTTATGGCTACTTCCCGAGATTCTCCAAGAGATGAAGCCTCTTCAGCAAATGGAAGCTTTACAATTAGTCGATTGTCCGCCGCCGTGTGTAGGTTATTGAGGAAGAATTTTTCACAATACTCTTCCTCCGGACTCCTGTACTTTTAAATTGGCTCTAGTGTGTCTAGCTGCCAGACTCTTTCTAGAGATTCCTCTGGATTTGTTATGCCTACCATACATGTGATTGCGGCTGACGTTGCTATATTAATTCTGCCAGCAACAATCCATCCAACCTCTGAATTTTGTAATGTTGAACCGTTTCGATTGCCCCGTCTTCTTTTTGGTAGCAGTATAGCATAATGATCATCAGCTCCCAACAGCATATAAATTTTTCCTGGTTTATCAAATGTTGGGTCCGCTAATTGAATGTTGTCTGGTAATGTGACTTTCTGCGTTATTTGTTCTGTGGGTTGGTCACCTATTATGTGTGGCAATACAAATGCCTCAACTAGCATTGCGAACTTGTTGTATCTTGACCTTACAACCAAGCTTACTCGCGCCTTGCTTATCTGTGGTTGACCACCCACTCCATTTATGTGCACATGAGACTCGTTAATTTTTAACGATAACTTCTTTACCAGTCTCTCTGACACGAGATTTACTTGTGAGCCGCTATCCAGGAGTGCTCGAAATTCTCCTCTCCTTTCATTGATCCCTTTTACCACTACCTTGGCCGTTGCCAACAGGGTGTATTTTTTGCCAATTCCATACGCAGAAGCTGCAGAAGCGAAGGTAGCAACTTGGTTGCCTGTTTCTAAATGCAACATTGCGTTATGTTTTTTATCTCATTTAAAACATCCCCTCCAAGAGCAATTTTTTGCCATATGGTCCGGCTTGAAGCAACTGACACACAATTTGTGTCTCTGCACCCAATCAAGCCGCTCTGCTGCGGATTTGATTTTAAACTTTTCACATTGGAAGAGTTTGTGCTTTGCTTTTTCGCAGAAAGCACACAATGTACTGTTTGTTCCAGATGCTGTTGCGCATGTCTTCTTTGGGTTTAGTTTTTCAATGCTGCGATTTTCGTTTCTTGGTTTCCCGATCGCCTCCAATGTTAGGAAGCGCTGTTCCAAGAATGATAGGAAATCCTTTACTTATTGCAGATCCCTTGTGTTGGATAGAGATTGCTCATATAGTGCGTGGTTGAATCTATCCAATTTTCTTGTCATACGAAACATTATGACAGCATCTGATGATTCCATATTAACGCCCACGTTTTTTAAGGCTTGCAATGATTCAAAAATGTTATCATGCAAATTTTTTATAGAAGCTGCGTCATTTCCCACATTTGGGTGATCAAACAGCTTTGCCAGTATGGCTATTACTAGCACTCGTTTATTATTAAATCGTTCCTGCAATATTGACCAACCAGTGTTGTAATTGGCCTCTGTTAATTCCAGGTGTCGTATCAATCTTTCTGCTTTTCCAAAAAGGTTTGATTTTAAGTCAACATGTTTTAGGATCAAAGATATTGACCAAAATTCGAAATATGAGATAGCACTTAGATAATGTGTAATATGTAGGGTGTTGTATATTGAAATGCTGTATAGAATATAAAAATTTAATTTTATAGAGTGTATATATGAGCATCTCAAGATAAAATTTGACGTACAATTTTCCATTGTAGTTTATACTAAGTTTAATTATAGATAAAACATTTTTAATAAGTAACTAAACAATATTTACATGTAAATAATTGTTTGTGGAAAAAACAGTTGAAATCATATTATATTGAATAAGTATTGATCAATTTATTGATAATTGTGGAGCATAAAAAACTGTTGAAAAACATAAATGTACGAAATCACAAATCGATTTTCCTCTGTTTTTGAGCGAATCTGTCGATAACTTCTTCCACCGTGATATCAATATCTCTGTTAATACTCATTAGAGCAAGTCCGTTCAGCCTTTCTTCTCCATTTGAATTTCTTATCCAATTTTTTAAACGCCTCAAAGTTGAAAAGCTCCGTTCGCTGCTAGCAATGGTCACAGCTAACCTTGCACCTATCTTCAACAATTTTGAAACGTTGGTTTATCCCCATGTAAATGTACTTGCTTATTTGTACTATTACTTGACCCGATGGGAGTTTATTTATTTTGTCAAAGACAGGGAACGCTCCGACTCGTTTTTAAAATTGCTCAAGTCTAGCACAAATAAGAATAAGAAAGATAATAGAAATCGCCTTTTCTTTAGTGTATAGTTGATTTTTATTTCCAATATACTTATTCTTTTACACTGATAAACGCTACAACAGTGAAAACAATTTTATTTCAGTTGTTTTTATTTGTTATATTCTAAAACTGCTGACTGATGCCTAACTCGTGCGTACTTCCTGGGTTACTGACCGAGTGCACTAGGTCAGAGATTGCTGACGTTAAATTTTTATAAGGGAGTGCGACAGAGTTGAACAAACTTTATTTTATATAAAAATAATTTTATGATTTGGTCGCCTTGTTGACACAAATCGTTGTTAAATGGTTTTGGACAAAGTGATCGCCTAGTTTATCAATATTTATTCAATGGGTATGCACTGCTACCCTGTTGCGGAAAACCAACTCCTAGTTTTCCAATGAATTGTTTTTAGTCGCCAAGTTGGCTACGCAATGATTGCCAACTTAATCAAATGCGATGTTTTTTAAGTCGGGACCCCAGATTGATGTGGACTGTACATCAATTCGTGCCCTCTCTTAGGACTGTTCTGTGTCCAAAGCGTGCAAAGAAAGTAGTCGCCTAGTTGACCAGTTTCCTTGTTGTTGAGAGTTTGGTCGCCTGAGTTGACCAAATATTCCCCTTAATGACGGTTTCACCAAGTCTGTTACTCTTTCAACTTGGAGCCGCCTTTGTCGGGGTCACCAAAATGTTCAATGAAAGACGTTAGTATTTCTTGAATTAATTAAATGTTTATTTATTTATATATATGTATATAAATAGGCACTAGCAAGGTTGTCGCAACCAACACATAAATTGGGTGGACTTCGGAGTGAGATTAAAAAGGTAGAGATGGGGGCCAAAGACACAGCGATGCACACCCGATGTAACTACAATTGGTATCTGATCTTACTATGAATAATGCATTTCTTTTATAGTAAAGCTAGAGAGCTCACCAATGCATAGTTCGACATAGTGTTAGGTCAGCAAAATCCGTCTTTATTGATAATCGCTAACCATAACAGCTTAATTAATTAGGTCTTTATTGTTACTGCTGACCATATCAGATCTAGGTATGACTAATGAGCCATCGCTATCTATAATCGGGTTACATACTTATTTTGACATACATTTCCATTTGTTCTATATTAAATATAATTGTCTTAATTGTCTTAATGTTATATTATTTTATATAATCTAAACACCAACAATAATTTTTATTGACTCGGTATCATTTTGTATGCAGAGTTCGGATTTGATGCCTTCTTCGTTCATGCCTGTAAGGTTACTAGAATATATCACACCCTTAGAATTATTAAATGTTTTATGTTCAACAATAACAACATCGATTTGGTCAGTGAACAAAGTGGCACCAGTTTCTAAGCCTGTGTCATCGTTTTTGTGTGTATTACATTGATTGATAATTTGCTTTTGTCAAAGGAAAATAATTGATTTGGTTGTTGTAGTGGTCTTGTCATGTGATTAAGACTGACTCCAAGTTCTTGCAGTGCTTAAGAACACCGCTCAAAGTTATCAGTGTATGGAGGGTAATAAACTTTCACTTGTGGATTTGTTTTTGTTTTATTACCACTGTCGATGTGTAGGCACGTGTTTCTTCTTGGAAGTTGAATCAAGACTTAAATACTAATTACTTTCTAAGAAGCGTCCTTTATAAAAGAGTTTCAGACTCGGTTTAATTGTCAACGTTTCCATCCTAAATCGTTTATTGTAGTGCCGCTCTTCTCTATAATATTAGAAGTGTCTCCACTATGAGCACAGTCTTGAAATCCTTCGGTGACAGCTATCAAGGTCAAGCCCCGATTTCTTCAAATCCAGTCTCCACTCCGGCCAGCCGCTCATAGATGATAAAGATAATTCGGCCTTTAAAAAACTTTATAAATACAGAAGAATCCGGTTATAAGGACGCTCAAGGGACCAACGATTTTCGTCGTTATATCCGGAAGACGTGTGTACTAAACGGAGGCCTTTTCATTTAAGTTTGTATTGGGACCAACCAATCACTCATCAAACTTTACCCGCTATAACCGCTATAATATCTAATCACTTTCCCCTTTTTAGTTTTTTATACCCTTGCAAAAAGGGTATATTAATTTTGGTCAGAAGTGCAACGGATAGAAGGATGCATCTCCGACTGTATAAAGTATATATATTCTTGATCAGCATAACGATACGAGTTCGAATAGCCATGTCCGTCCGTCTGGATCAGCGCAAATTCCTCCTAGAGATACAGAGCTGAAATTTTGCATGTGGGCTTGTATATACTGCACAGTTTGTATATGGAAGTCTATGATACACTGATTATTGCAATTGATGATGGGAATGGTGGCTAATTTTTTTAAACTACTGAACAACCGACATGCAACATTTCGAAACACTCCGAAATGGCCAAAGTTTTAGTAGCATCAAAAATCCACATGTGGGACGAATGCACAATGGCACAAAAACGCGCATTGGAAGCACAAGACCGAACATTGAAAGATTTGCGAACTGACTCGAGATGTTTTGGTGGTGCAATGATTTTATTATCTGGCAATTTCCGACAAACCCTACTAGTCATTCCAAGATCTACTGCCGAAGAAATAAAAGCTTGCCTCAAAGCATCGAATCTGTGGCGATAAATAAGGAAACTTCAACTGTCTATAAATATGAGAGTTGCATGTTATAAGATCTATGTATGTATCTGCTGATGATTTCTCTAAGCAATTGCTGACTATCGGTAATGGCCTTGTTCCTGTTGACGAATCGAGCGGTTTAATATTATTTCCCCCAAATTTTTCCAATTTCATCTCATCAAAAAAAGTATTTCCGGATTTGTGGGGTGCCTTGAGTAAAACGTGACAAAGTCAGAAAAGACCCGCTTATGCACTGCTTGATTGCAGAAAGAAAGTTTTTTTTTTTAATTAATTAGAAAAAAAATATCATTTAAAAAAAAGTATTTTTTTCCAATTGAGTACACCCCACAAACCAAAGAATTAAAGTATAAAAAAAATAGAGCAGCCCTGAAAGTTTTCTCAAGCTCTGAAAGTTTGCAATTGATTCTCTGCGCACGTGGCTTGAAGAAAGTATAATTACCAAGTCAAGTAATAGTCCAGCATATAAAAATTACAATGGAAAATGTAGCTCCAGGTTTGTTTTACTCGATTGTTCATGTATCCTTATGTGTTTTATGCTGTGTTGTTTTTAGCGTCCCTAACCTAAAACAATTTTTGTTTCGTGAAGTAAAAGTTAGTAGATTGTCGTGGATTATTGTAAATATTAATCAAATCATGTTTGTCAATGCCTTATCTGTATGAAACACTAATCACAAATTTCCCTAGGCATCTTTGAGTTCCGACATGCAGAACTGCTTGACGTGTGGCTACTCAACAAGCGCAAATGGATCACTTTTGGAAAAATAAAAATAATAATAAAAATAAAAAGAAAATCCAAGAATTTCGCAGCTAACGCAAATAAATGCTTTGCAAAAACATAAAAATGGATGTTTTCAAAAATGTTAATTCAAGTTGGAAATAATGAGCTAAAAACAACACCAAAAAGCGTATGACGTAAAAGAAACGGTTGTCTGAGAAGGAAAAACAACAACACATCTTTACTTGTTCAAGCGGCTTCAGAATCAGCATAAAAAGGCAAATTCAACAACACACAGTAAAACGAATACTGACAATGCAAAATGAAGCCATGGAAGTGTTTAATTCAAACACAGAATTAACGTTGATTTCAACCTATGGTTTTCACAGTATCGGAATCGGATAAGGTAGACAAAGGCCTGTTTGTCACAACACTTATTCCGTTAAAGCTGGTAAACTATCTAAATCAGATTTTTTGAATTAACCGCACGCCGCAATGTATCAGATTTTGGAAACCTGATCAAATTCAGTTTACAAAGGAAACCACTGAACATATTTTAAAGGAAAAAGATGACTTCACAATCAAATTCAGAACTTAGTGTCATTTTTTTTTTTTTTTTTAATTGCATGCATGGACTCGTTTTTTAGAGTTCGCACTTAATTTATCGTAAAGGATTGAGCTAAAAAGTTGGCAAGAGGCTCTCATGACAAAGATTTAACTAGGATTACACGTTGACAAGCCAAAACAAAATGGAAGTGGAACGACGGTAATACAGCGAAATAGCATTTGTAGATGTGTGACACTCCCCCAAGTTTTTAGAGTCGGCAATTTGTTTAAAACTAATCGGCTAATCAACAACTTTTGATTCTCAAAATCGAAAAATATATTTTTATTTTATAATTGTCGACATGCATTCGGTAATCAGAATATTGTATGATTGATTAACCCAATTACGTTTATTAATTTATTTGTAGATTCAAAGTTATAACGGGCGCATACAGTTTTTGCGCAGGTTCATATCGATAATTCGTGAGATATCGAATTTTCGACATTCGATAATAATCGTTGCGATCAGTACTATTGGGGTAATCTATTTTATTTTATTTTCGGTGGAGAAAAAACCCTTTAGTGTATTGTCGGAGCCACACAGCAATAATCGAGTGATATAATTTATTCTGATGATAGTATTTCAAAGGTAAGTTCTAAGTCCCGCAATCGCAAATATTACCATGCTTCATGAATCCTAACCTCAATGTTTACAAGTAAACAATCAAAACAAAATGTTCCGGAACTTGCTCAAGATTTCCTAATCCAATTATCCAAGAATTGTTTAAATTGACAGTTCAAAACGTTATGCTTATTTGAAGGTTCAAGGGAAATGTCAATGGCCGTCACGAAAAAGAATTAAATTGGAATGTGAAGAATGTGGGAGTCAATTTGACGATGATTATAAAACTAGACACGAAGCATCAAAACATCATGGTAAACGTGTTAAAGTCAAACATGTTGGAGCACCGTTGAATCCATTTGAAGCATCAAAAAGGAAACCTCCAGTTTCATCTTTTGTGCCGTCTGCAACTCCAAGTTCAGATTTTGCTCCGTCAAAACATCCGACAGCAGTAGAAAATGTCGCTGTGTCACCTACACAAGAGTTATCCAAAACCTGCCAACCCCCAGCAACTGTTTCAAGTTCAGTTTTTCCTCTACAACTGAGTGAAATTGAACAACCTTTTTCACAAGCAACTTCATCCTCATCACTAGCACCATCTCCTTTACAGTCATCGGAACCATCGCCATTGGAACCATCATCGGAACCATCATCGGAACCACAATTTCCAGCGCTACCTCAACTCGAAGCAGGTTTGTTATCGCCTACAAAAGAAGCTAAGGCTGATTTTACTTGGATAGATTTTTCTGGAAAAGTTGCGGAATTTCTGACGAATTTCGAACGACTGAATCAGGTTCTAGGTACAATGAAAAACGAGGCAATACCAAATTTGACAGTATTTTTCGTCGACGTGATTGACTGTTTGACGAATATTCACGAAGAAAGTGAAAATTTATTGAAAATGGCAAAAGAAGAAGAGAATAAATTTATTATCGATAAAACTCACGAAGTACACGTTGGTAATGAAGTGCTGTTGGACCATGACCCTGGGAAAAGACGGAAAATTTCCACTGCAAATGAACGGAGATATTTGAGTGCTCTTGGCCCGTACCAACCTAAACTTCACATTTATCCGATCAATCCAGATATACCCTCGAACAATCAGCGTCGATTCAACCCAGCATGGTACTCTGAATTTTCATATTTGGAATACAGTCCTCATAAAGATGCCGCATTTTGCTTTTGTTGCGCTTTATTCCCGGAAGGAATCGGAAGATTTCAGGCCAGCATAGAATGGGTGTCTGGCAGTGGCATAAAATTAAGAGCCGAGGTCAAAATAAAAAAGGAAAAATGGTTCAACATTTTACTTCTGAATCTCATCAAGCAGCTTTACGTGATTACTGTAATTTTGTCATTCAAGGAGCTCACATAGACATTTTACTGGAAAAATCTACCAGAGAGCAGAAAATTAGAGAAGTGCAAGAACAAGAGTATCATAAAAAAGTTTTGCTTGTCTTGATCGATGTTGCTAGAACTTTGGGAAGGCAAGGATTGGCTTTTCGTCGTCACAAAGAATCAGAAGAAACCAGTGGTGGAAATTGATTGCACGTCATTGTCCTTTATTGCAAAAGTGGTTAGATGAAATTTCGAAAAGACCGCGTCACGTTACGTACCTCAGTCCGGTCACTCAAAATGAATTCATCGACCTTTTTGGGTCTAAAACACAAGAAGCCATTGTAAGTGAAGTAAACAAAGCAGGTATTTTTTCTATCATGGCTGACACAACTCCAGACCTATCACATCAAGATCGACTCGCCATCAACATTCGGTACGTGCGTCAAACAAATGATAGATTAGTTCCCGTTGAAAGGCTTCTGAAAATGGATGTTGTCTTAACGAAAAAAACGGGAGAAGAGTTGTCCAATAAAATTGTAGTTGCACTTCAGTCACTCAATATCTCGACCAAAGCTATAAGAGCTAGAGCCACCAAATTCAGTATGTATACTGGCATAGTATGCGCGGAGAATTTATATATTTTCACATTTTGCCACGCCCACTTCCGCCTCCATAATTTAGAAAAAACCGATTTCCTCCTGTATTTTTTTGACTATCGCATTCAAATTCGGCAGACTAATTATTCTTATCTATTTCTATCAAACTACCAAATTTTATTGAAATCGGACTAGAAACATGCAAAATACGCGTATGAACGTATTTTACTAAGCGGTCCACAAGGCCAGAATTGGCCGTTGGCTAGTGGCGGCGCTAGAGTGCTCGTGTGTTCGTAGAGTGAGCGAGATAGCACATACTATGAAACATGTAAAAACAATTTAATAGACATACATTTGGTTTTCGCAATTTTAAATATTTCTTTCACCTGGTGTATGGTATACCCAAGTCGACGAGTCGACTTACTTGCTTCATTTGAATTAACCGCACGCCGCAATGTATCAGATTTTGGAAACCTGATCAAATTCAGTTTACAAAGGAAACCACTGAACATACTTTAAAGGAAAAAGATGACTTAATCAGTCGCGATAGTGAGCTTGAGGTGTACGCATGCCAATTCGCAGCATCAAAAGTGAAAACAAACAGCAACCCGAAACGAAAGCAAAATTAAAAGAACAATTGCAACTGTAAATTGAAGACCGACCTAGGTCAACGAACTTTCTCCAATTACTTTTCGCCACTGCAAACGCTATATAATTCAGCCCTTGCTGATGAAAGTGACGATGGCATAGAAGAAATTGTGACAAGAAAAAAAAACTACGTTAATCCGTTAAATGTGCTAAACTGCCCGGTTGATGAAATTCATAACATTTGCAAGTCAATAAACTGCACAAATTATTCGATTAAAAAAATATCAATTGGTGTTAAACTTCATTGTGCTGACTTGAAAGACTACGAAGCAGCTTGCACCTTGCTAAAGGGAAAGCATGAATTTTTTTCCTACGCCAACAAAGATGAAAAGCTCTACAAAGCTCTTCTGTTTGGACTGGATAGATTAGACCCTGCAGTAGTCAAAAATGACCTGGTTAATCTAGGTTTGCTGTGTACTGATGTGAAACTGGTACAAAGGAAAAGAAGAGACAACAGCAAGATTACAACATTACAATGTATGTATGTGGTTTTCTTTGTCAAAAAAACCATAACACTGAACGAGTTGAAGAAAAATTATTCAATCATAAACCACATACGAGTAAGGTGGGAATATCAAAAACGCCGCTCAAATAAAATAACACAATGCTACAAGTGCCAGATGTTTGGTCACGGTTAAATGAATTGCAACGTTAAATCCTACTGTTTGACATGCGCTGGCAATCATAATACCGCCGATTGCAAGGAGACATCTTTCGTTAAGTGTGCTAACTGCAGCGGTGCACACAAATCTAACTTCCCAAACTGTCCAGCGCATATAAATTACATCGGCTACAGAGGCCAGAGACCATTACGTTCCGTCGCAAATCCCATTAAAGCACCCACTCTACAGATGACCTCAAACTTGGAGCAGTATCCACCACTGCACTCGGAAAAACCCTCAAATCCCACATGGGTAAGACCCGCAGACCCTTTGGCAACGAGTAACCAGGATCTCTTTACGTTAGAGGAACTAAAATCACTAACACTTGATCTTATTAAGAACCTTAGAAATTGTAGGTCTAAGCATGATCAACTCGAGGTCATAACGTCGCTAACAATTAAATTTATTATATAATAATAATGGCTAACCTACTAATAGTTACGTGGAATGCCAGAGGCATTAAAAACAAAAAAGACGAACTCTTTAACTTCTTAATCCGAAACAGTATCGATATCTGCTTAGTTACCGAAACCTGGCTAAACAGCAACATTACAATTAAGCATAGGAACTTTTATGTTTACAGATATGATAGAGAAAATTCCAGAGGTGGAGGCGTGGCAATTATAGTTCAGAAAAGTATTCACCCAGTTCCAAATACTCAAAGTATAGAGGCAATTGGAATTAGCATTCAAGATAACACAAGACGTCATACTGCAGTATATTGCTGCTATTTTCCTGGTGGGAGGTCAAACTCAGTAAACAAGCAACATTTTTCGGCCGACTTGAGATTGTTAATAAACAGAAACGGGGATTTTCTATTATGTGGCGATTTTAATTGCCGGCACAGAAA
Source organism: Drosophila tropicalis (assembly GCF_018151085.1). Classification (NCBI taxonomy): domain Eukaryota; kingdom Metazoa; phylum Arthropoda; class Insecta; order Diptera; family Drosophilidae; genus Drosophila; species Drosophila tropicalis. Next base: position 90,077 of record NW_027172656.1, on the reverse strand, counting down.
TTGGGGCTGTTGTAGGGCAAATGCTTGGGGAAATTTACTTCAAGACATTTTAACCAAATACAACGTCAGTATCTCTTTCCCGGCTGAGCATACACACATTCCTGCCAGTAGAAGAAGTCAGGCATCAGACCTAGATTTTTTTCTTACAAATTGTCCCGCAAGTATTAACAACACAATTGTCATGAACGATCTTGGTTTTGATCATCTAACTGTCAAAACCACATTTCGGTTTCGACATGAAAAAAGCAAACTGGAGGAAATTTGCCGAAATCGTTTCATTACTACTGACTAGCACAGAAAGGATCGCTATAATTAACACTGAGGACTTAGATAATTCTGTAGCTTTTTTTTAATAATGCCATTCACACGGCTAAGATCGCCAGCATTCCGCAAAAACAAATAGGGAACACAACAAAAGCCTTACCTCGCAGTATCCAATAGCTCATTAGACGCAGAAATAGCCATCGCCGCAAGTGGCAGGTGAATAGAAGCATAGACGATTTTGCCCTGTACAAATGGCTACGTAAGGAAATAAATAAAGAGATTGCCAAATTCAGAAACGAATCTTGGAATAATCTCCTCTCCTGGTTAGACCCTGGTGCTTCTCCCTTTTGGAATCTTTCAAAAGTGCTGAAGAAAAAGCGGGTCGATATTCCCATTCTTAAAAACAATGCAATTATGTACGCTACCCCAGCTGAAAAGGCAAATGTATTAGCAGACACTTTTAAGGTCAACCATACGCTGACAAATAACCTTAGTAATCCATCTACCATGGCTGAGGAGAAAAACTTCCTCGATTACTTAAACTTATGCTCTCCAAACCCATCCGAAACGTATTTTATGAAACATGCTGAAATTTCGTCTATCATTAAAACACTTAAAAACAAAAAAGCATTTTCTAGATAACATAGAAAATATATGCCTAAAAGCATTGCCTAAGAAGGGGATAGATAGATTATCTAACAAATTTTATAAACGAATGCTCACGGCTCTGCTATTTCCCAAAAGATTGGAAAGATGCAAAAGTAATTGCCATCAAAAAGAGCAACAAACCTGCTGAACACCCTTCTTCCTATCGTCCAATTAGTCTGTTGGCGTCAACTAGTAAAGTCCTAGAAAAAGTTATCAAGAGCAAATTGAATTTATTTATTGAGGACAATAAAATATTACCTCCAGTGCAATTTGGTTTCCGTCAGGAACACAACACGATTCAGCCCCTTGTTAGAATCAATAATATTGTCAGATTAAACTTTCAAAGAGCCAAGTCCACTGGCATGATTCTGCTGGACATAAAGGCAGCTTTTGATTCAGTCTGGCACGATGGTCTGTTGTTCAAGCTAAATGCGACGTCAACTCCTCCAGAGTTAATTAAGCTAATTCAAAGCTTTTTAAAAGATCGTTCATTTAAAGTGCATATAGGCAAGGCTATGTCTCAGGAAATTGATATAGGAGCTGGATGTCCACAAGGCTCTTGCCTCTCACCGATCCTATGTAACTTATTCACTTCAGACATTCCGATTCCAATCGGCTACACTGCATCAATCTTTGTAGAGGACAGTGCTATATTATCTGCTGGTAGCCTGGGTTCCGAAATTACAACAAACCTTAGCCAAGCATTTGATACACTTGTCTCATATTTTCATAAATGGAAAATACAAGTAAATAGAGAAAAAACTCAGGCAATATTCTTCACAAGAAAACGCAAAGCAATCTACCTACCAGGAACTCACATTAAGTACCTTGGAGTTATCTTAGACAAGAAATTAACCTTTAATAAACATGCCCGTCAAGTCAGGCACAAAATGAATCCCCTAACTCGTTCTCTTTACACTTTCATAAGTAGAAACTCCAAACTGAGCTTAGTGAACAAAATGTTTCTATTCAGATCAATATTTCAAACTGTACTATTCTACGGAGCACCGGTCTGGGGTGATATCGCGAACTGTCATCTTAAAAACTTCAAGTCACTCAAAACAAATTACTTAAAATGATTCATAATCTGCCCTGCCCATTTTTCCACAAGCGAACTGCACCATAGATCAAACGTTGAACTAGTGGCGATGAGACTCGAACGTCTCCTCAATAATTTTGAAAATAGATGTTAGTTTTCAACGTATTCTCATATAAATATCCTAGCATAATTTCTAGTTTTAGTCGTAAGTTTTATCCAAATGTATATTCAAGGGGTTTTTTAATTAAATTTTCTCCCCAACTTATCTCATAATATATGTATGTATTATCGTAAAGCATCAATGTCTAGCAAATTATTATATATTTAAGTAGAAAATGCCAATGCAGCGTGAACTCTTAACCCGTAGAATTATACTCACACATTTTAAATGTATATATTAAAATTAGTGAATAAATGAATGAATGAATGAAAGATGACTTAACAATCAAATTCAGAACTTAGTGTCATTTTTTTTTTTTTTTTAATTGCATGCATGGACTCGTTTTTTAGAGTTCGCACTTAATTTATCGTACAGGATTGAGCTAAAAAGTTGGCAAGAGGCTCTCATGACAAAGATTTAACTAGGATTACACGTTGACAAGCCAAAACAAAATGGAAGTGGAACGACGGTAATACAGCGAGAATAGCATTTGTAGATACCAAAATATTATCGTCAATATTAAATTTAGATGCCAATGTTCCTTATAGACTCCACACTATTTTATTAATTTTGATAAGTTTATATTGATAAGTTTATTGTAAGCAGACGGCACGCATTCTAATCGAAAAATATCCTTGGTACCCCATGACACCCACATTCCATAACGTATTAATTCACCGACCCAAAATTATAGTTGAATCCGCTCTTCCTGTAGGCTGTATGGGTGAAAATGCATCGAAGGTACGGAACAAGATACATAAGCAGGACAGGAGAATGCACGGCAGATACAATAGTAGGCTAAATAATATGCAGGATGTTTTCCACAGAGCTATGGACAGTAGGGATCCCCATTAAACTCAAGCTTATGTCTGGCCGAAAGAAAAAATAAAAAGAAACCTATTCCTGCAGATGTACTGGCACTATTGGAAGTAGCATCTAGCAGCTCTTAGCATCAATGAGCGCCAAAACCTGAATGACGAATCTGATTTAGAAGATGTTTATATTTACATACATCGAATACTTGATAAGGATGCAGAATTTTTTGAATAAAAACATTACATTAAAATTTAAGGTTTTGATTCTAACAACTTATTTTATTTGAAACTCCTATTCATTTAAGTAAGTAAGATATAATAGTATTGTTAAATCTTACTAAATAAATCAGTACAAGTTTCTACAGATTTTATATAATCGAATGCGAAAAACCAGACAAAAAATGTTTCTTAGTTCTTTAGCTATTAATTTATGTAAAAAAAAAAAACGACTTTGGGACCATGGTGCAGTGGTACATTCCTTTTTTCCTATCATGCCAATAGCGGTTAAAGTCACTTTGACAATTAACTTCGGGTCTAAACCACGATGAAACCGAGGCCTAGAGCATAGACGAACTGTCTTCATAAATTCTTTTCAAATTGGCAACCGGGCGGAACAGTCCTTCTCAGAAAGAACAATTTTTTTAAGCAACATAAGTAATTTTAAGTCCGCATAAATGTAGGCCACCTGTCATGGATTTGTATCGGCAAAATGATCAAACGAAATATATTAGTGTTCTCTACTTCGAGATATAGTTCTTGAGTAAGTACCACTTTTTTCTGCTTTGATTAAACAGAAGGTAATTATACATTTCTTTAGCCAACAAATAAATCTTTTTTCATCAGACATATTGTAGCAATATGTATTAATATTAAGTATATCTTACTCTTTCCCCCAGTGCAATATGTTTAGAATTAAGTATATCTTACTCTTTTCTTTGTTACAAATTAGTTTTAAGTTTTATGCAGTGGTACAGTACGAGAAGCGTGCTGTCTCACTTTAAAGAAAAGAATAGAGAGGTTCAAATAAAAAGAATGAGAGCGGCTCAGTTTTTATGGAGAGCTCACCAGAGATAGACGTGTTTTACTTGCTATAATTTCAGAAGTGGTCATAGTTAACCCAGTGAAAAAACAGTGAAATAGCTATAGTTTAGCAAAGAAAACAAATATATATTAAAAAACAATAATGGATTCAATAAATCCTGACGATTTTTCGAAGTCCCAGTTACAAATCTGGTGCAAAAACCTAGGTTTACCAGATACTGGCACTAAAAATGTGCTAGCCGAACGTTTAAACCAACTTAGCCCTGTAGCGAGAGGGCAACATCCAAAAGATGGAGCTGCTCCTAACGGAGGCCTAAGTAAACGCGCGGATCCCCCCTGAAAAAGATTGCTTGGAGCACCTAAAGAGCATTTTGTATTCATCGGACGATGCCCAGTGGCGGAAATTGTCATTCTTTCTTGCATTACGAACGGATTACTTTTCGCCTGTGTGCATTCAAAAACCGGTTACAAGCTCCATTACTTTCTTAACAAATGGCCGCTTTTTCTTCTCGGTGCACGAATTTATGGAATTGTGTAATGCAGAAAAGAATGCTGTGCCGAAGTTTCGAATTTATAAAAGTGACGCGTTGTCATGCGTAAGCCGAAAGTTACACACACATGCAATTATGCACTTGTATTTACACACATTAGCACTGCTCACACAAAAGGAATAGGCATACACAAAGAACGATGGAAAAACGCGTGCCACGCACAAAACGAAATTCGGGAGACGTCACAACGCCGAAAATCGTTTGATGGTTAGAGGGAAGGGGCATTAAAAAACGAAGTTGAATGCGGCTCGGTGCTTTCGTCCAAGCAGTCGTTTTTATTTTGTGCATTACAAATGCGCTGGAAAAAAATTTCATAGGGAATGCGTTACATTTCGGTCATATAGAATGCATTATTTCGACCGACCACATTTTGCTCTCCGCCACTGGGGAAGACAGGTGACCAGGTCTTGGCCAAAGATGTGAAAGATTTTGTACTCGATTTTGACGGTAATGGAAATGTTTATAGTTGGATATCTTCCGTGCTTCATTTGGAAAGATCATTCAACTTGAACGAAAATAATTTACGTTTGCTTGTCTTCAGTAAACTAAAGGGCAAAGCTTTGGATTGGATACACTCAAACCCTGAGTGTTTGTGTCAGCCTGTGAAAACCATATTCGATGCCATGGGAAAAGTCTTCGGATCAAAGAAGACCAATGTAATAATTCAAAGAGAGTTTGAGGCACGCAAGTGGTGCGTCGGCGAACCGTTCCTGAATTACTTTAACGACAAAGTTGGCTTGGCTGGCGGCTTGCGTTTGCCGGAGGACGAGATGGTCGAGTATATTGTTGACGGGATACCAGACCGTCACTTGCGAGAGATGGCTTGTATGCAGCGTTTTGGGTCTAAGGATGACGTGTTGGCAGCATTTGTCAACATAGTGCTGCAGCGGGAAAAACCTGTATCTCTGCCAAATGTTTCCGCAAAGAAGAAGCCCACATTCAGGTGCTTCAACTGTAACTGCCTGGGTCACTTAGCAGCCGACTGTAACAAACCAATAAGAGCAACTGATGCTTGCTTTGGATGTGGTGAAAAGGGTCACCGAGTGGCAGATTGCAGTCAAAATAAGAAGAAGCCCGCAGCAATATCAGTAAGTTTGGATAATATAAGAATTGTAAAAGTTCACATAGGTAATGATGTATTTTCCCTAGGATGCCTCATAGACTCGGGAAGCGCAGTTAGCTTAATTAAAAAGGAGTTCGTTTCAGATGAAATTAAATTGGAACCCGGTCCTGAACATACATATTTTGGTTTAAATAAAAGTAAACTTGAAGTCTTTGGAAGTATTTTATGTTACGTTGAAATATTAAATAAAAATGTTTACGTTCGACTACTGATTGTTTTCAACGAGTCTATGGGAAGTCCAATACTGTTAGGTAGAGATTTTATGAAAATATGTAAAGCTAAAATAGTACTGCAGCTTGACGATGATCTGTGTAAAGAGTCAATGGCCGAAAGTATTAAGTTAAGCCATGACTTGAGCAAAGAAGATAATTTTGAAAACCAAATGCTAAATATTGATTGTGACGTGGTAAATTCAAAATATTCTGTTGGCAAAAGTTTAAGTTTCAATGAAACGACAATGTTTGAAAATATTTTTTCTAAATTTTATCTGGAAAGAAATCGACCAAATGAACCAAAGGTTAAATGCGAAATGAAACTCACAATCAATGACATAAGTCCGTTTAGCTGTAATCCAAGACGACTTTCTTATAGCGAAAAGGCTGAATTGCAAAAAATAATTGACGAATACTTAAGCAAAGAATATATTAGGCCGAGTGAGTCAGAATATGTTTCCCCAATCGTGCTCGTAAAAAAGACTACAGGTGAACTTAGAATGTGCGTTGATTTTAGAAAATTAAACAAGGCGACTTCAAAAGATAGTTATCCTATTCCACTTATTGATGATCTGTTAGATAGACTTGCAGGAAAAACCTTATTTTCGAAACTCGACTTAAAGAATGGATTTTTCCATGTATACATGCATGAGGATTCAGTGAAGTTTACGTCATTCACGACACCGCTTGGTCAGTTTGAATTTCTTCGTATGCCATTTGGCCTCAGAAATGCGCCGTCTACATTTCAAAGGTTTATAAACAGGATATTTGCCGATATGATCAGGGATGAAAAAGTTATTATATATTTAGACGATATTATGGTAGCAACAAACGATTTTGATACGCATCTAGAAATTTTAAAAGAAGTATTTGACCGATTGGTTGAAAATAAATTGGAGTTGAGATTAGATAAGTGCGAATTTCTGCAGACGAGTGTTAAGTACCTAGGGTATTCGATTACAGGCAAAGGCATCAAAGCTGACGATAAGGGTATACAAGCAGTAAAGGATTTTCCAGTTCCGACTAAAGTCAGCGAGGTTCAAAGTTTTTTAGGACTATGTTCCTATTTTCGTAGGTTTATTAAAGATTTTGCTACTATTGCCAAGCCATTATATGACCTAGTTAGAAAAGACAAAAAGTTCATGTTTGGGAACATCGAACTTAGTACGTTTGAAAATCTAAAGTCTAAGTTAACAGAGGCCCCAATACTTGCGCTTTATAGCCCAAATGATGAAACCGAACTGCATTGTGACGCAAGTTCTATTGGTTTCGGATCGATTTTGCTACAAAGGAAAAGCGATGGTAAATGGCATCCAGTTTTCTATTTTTCTAAAAGAACTACCGATGTGGAATCTAGATATCATAGCTTTGAGTTAGAAACATTGGCGATAATTTATTCGTTAAAACGATTTCGTGTATATTTGCAGGGAAAGCATTTCAAGATCGCGACAGATTGTAACTCGCTTACATTGACACTTAGCAAAAGAGAAGTTAACCCCAGAATAACCCGTTGGGCTCTAGAGTTAGAAAACTACGATTATGTGCTAGAGCATAGGCCGGCAACGAGAATGCAACATGTAGATGCTTTAAGTAGAAATACTAACATTATGGTTGTGGAAACTAACTTATTTGAAGATAACTTAGTAATATGTCAGAACCAAGATGATGAAATTTTAAGATTAAAGTCAATGTTAGAAAGGTCTGAACACAGTTCGTATGAAATGCGAAACGGTTTAATTTATAAAAAACTACAAAATGGTTGCCTTGCTTTTTACGTACCGAAAAATATGGAGTCACATGTCCTGTTTAAATATCATAATGAGTTAGGCCACACAGGCATAGACAAAGTTGTAGAAGTTATCACAAAGTCGTATTGGTTTCCAAAGTTACGGAAAAAAGTAGAACAACATGTAAATAATTGCCTAAAGTGTATAGTCTTTTCGTCAAAAAATGGAAAACAAGAGGGTCATATCCACAATATACCTAAACCTGATGTGCCATTCGAAGTGGTTCATATCGATCACTTCGGACCAATCGATGTCAAAGGAAGCACAAAGAAACACGTGTTAGTGGTGGTTGACGCGTGTACGAAATTTGTCAGACTTTACTTAGCGAAAACCACAAAATCTAAGGAAGCAATAGAAGCACTTAAAGAGTATTTTAGATCCTATAGTAGGCCAAAGTGCATAGTGTCGGATCGTGGAACGTGTTTTACGTCTAACGAATTTTCTAGCTTTTTAGAGTCTTGTAATATACAACATGTCAAAATTGCAACTGGTTCTCCGCAAGCTAATGGCCAGGTTGAAAGAGTAAATAGAAGTCTAGGCCCTATGTTGGCAAAATTATTAGCCTCAGAAGAAAATGTTAGTTTTAGTCAGGCCATAGAGATAGTAGAGTATACCATGAATAACACTATTCATAGGTCATTGGGACAGCATCCAAGTGTCGTACTATTTGGCGTCGGCCAAAAAGGACGACAAGTAGATGAATTAAAAGACTACTTGTTAGAAGACAGGTCTGTGGAAAGAAATTTGGAGTCGGTACGAGCGAAAGCTAAAGAAAAAGAAAAGAAACTTCAAGAGTATAATGAATGTCTAGCGAATCGAAAAAGACGAGGCCCAAAAGTTTTTAAGCCAGGCGACTATGTGGTAGTTAAAAATTTTGACACTCACAAAGGGGTATCCAAAAAATTAGTGCCGAGATTCAAAGGGCCTTTTAAAATCGTTAAGTGCCTCGAAAATGATCGATACGTTGTAAGTGACGTCGACGGATTTCAGCAGTCGAAGATTCCTTATACTGGAATTTGGTCTATCGCAAATATGAAGCCATGGTTCAATTGGTCAGATGAAACTAATAAAGTTAACGTAAATATAGAGAAAGATGAAAATACGAATGAACAGATACAAATAAATACAAACCTAAATGTAAATGAAAATTCTATTAAAGAAAAAGTCAGTATGTTAAGCAAAGAAATAAGTAAATTGGAAAGCGCTAAGAATGACAACAGTACACACAACTATAATACGAGAAGCAAAGGTCGTCATAAAGCAGACTAGGATCAGGTGATCCTTACTGTCAGAATGGCCGAATTGTAGCAATATGTATTAATATTATGTATATCTTGTAACATATAACCTGCGAGCTGTTGGAATCTGGTAGAATCTATCAGTAGTACGCGCTGGTTTCGGCTCAATTAGTCGGTGAGGAATGGGGGATGGGGGAAATGGATAGACTACCCGCTCTACTAGTTAGAATTTTATTAATGAGTTCGCGTACTGACACAATTTATCCTCGGTTTAACGCTTGGTACTGGCCAAAAGAAAAAAAATAGAGAAAAGAATGAGAAAAAGAAAAGAAATACCGCATTTCCTGGCGCAACTGCTGAACAAGAAGGGGTCTGATATCAGTGACGCCCAAAACAAATTCGCCCACCCTACCATGATCGCTGTATCCAAAGTAAAAAAAAATACTCAGCGATCCCTATGCCAAACCAATTTTTAACTTAACTTACTTTGCATGATTGTATGTTGTTGATTCAAGAGAGAATTAAATCATGCTAAGCTTTCGCCAGTGGCGTGCAAAAAAAACAAAAAAAGGGGTGAACCAAAATTTTCACCGAAGTTTCACTCATGACCAAAAAGAAAATTACAAATGAAATTATAAATATAAAGTAAAAAAAAAATTTAAGAAAAAAATTAACTTGACTTTGGAGTACACAAAAGACTCAGAATTTTACAATTTAAAAGTTAGCTTTAAGGCGAAAGTATTAGAAAAAAAATTAAAGGCATTTAACTATTTTCGCCCAACATTAGTTTAACCCCTGCAATATTAGGGCCTGGCGAAGATATTTAGTTTCTTGGCTGAAGGCTATGCAACGATCACCAGTAAATAAAATAACCATAGCGAAACGCCAGCCAAGCGGCTTCACATATGAAAGCTCCGCTGGTTGATAGTTATCACAAAAGAAAAGCTTTTACTTATCAGAGTTTGCTTGCAAGGTAAGGGCGGGGGGAGCCTCTCCTCTAGTCTAGAGAATCTTATACTCTTTATTTTTGGTTTTACTCTTCATGCCCGTCTCAGATCTCTTCTGGCCAATACTTGCTGCTCCAGGGGCTTCGGTCCGTTTTGACAGCTTGTCCCTCATAAGCCTTTCTCTAGTCGGCTGACCGGCCTAGACCATTGCATCTAGTCTGTGAACTAGGTGCCAACTCTATATATAAAACAAAACTTTCTTACTACACACATTAAAAGGCGCATTTTTTTTACTGTTTACCATTTGACTTGGCACCGGATTAAAAAGGATATATTACTTCCTCTCGAAAATCTACTTCATCAGACTGCCATGTGCCTAAAAGACAAACATTTTTCATAAAAATTGCTTCATTTACTCAAACTGATATGCGCGTTTGTATAGCGCTGGACTTACATTTATTTTGAAATAAAACACTATCAATCACTGAAGGAATAAAACTGCTTCGAATTCACCATTCAAACTTCACAATCGGACTTTTTCCGAAAAAAAAATTAGTTTTCACTATGACTTTAATTTTTGCGACCGCACTAGTTGAAGATGATTTGGAAAAGAAAAGTCATTCCCATGGGGGCCGACATACTTGGCTAAATCTCTATCCCTTAGTCCTCTTTGGACCCCTCTCTTCGCCTCGATTACCCCTAAACTTCCCTGATCCCAACTCTAGAGGAGCCTAGGGGGCGCCACAAAAAAAGTAATCGGATAAATAAAAAAAAATTCAAAGAAAATTTTCTGAACCAAAACAAAAAAAAAAAAATGAATCTCGAAATCGCATTTCCTATTTTTTCAAAATTATACAATGTTAGTCTACATTCTGTAAGTTAGTATAACGCTAACTAATAATACAAGCAGTACAAGCAGTGCAAGCAGTGAACGCAGATTACTCTGTGAAACTTATATTGCCCACTTTTAGGGATAAAACGTTTATATATCGTTTTAGTTATAAAGAAGAAAAATCATTCCTACTCTTTTTTTCGTTTCCTTTCTAAATACAAACGGTTACAAGCGCTACTACAATCTTACTCTTTCCCCCAGTGCAATATGTTTAGAATTAAGTATATCTTACTCTTTTCTTTGTTACAAATTAGTTTTAAGTTTTATGCAGTGGTACAGTACGAGAAGCGTGCTGTCTCACTTTAAAGAAAAGAATAGAGAGGTTCAAATAAAAAGAATGAGAGCGGCTCAGTTTTTATGGAGAGCTCACCAGAGATAGACGTGTTTTACTCGCTATAATATGTAAAGCCCAAATTTTGGTACCAACAATTTCGCAAATCCAGAAAACCGAGATATTGATGTTGGACTGTGCAAGCTAAGAAGTTATTCACCAAAGGGGACGAAGCTATTCCGTTAGCAGCCCACTCATCAGTTAGTGCTAGAGCAAACGTTAATATGTAATACAGGAAAAGAAGGAACAACAAAAAAATCACGCAGTCCCAAAAAAAGGGTTAAAAACGATGATAAAACCGCAAGAGATAGTGAAATAATTATGAAAAGCAAAAAAAAAAAAAAAAAAGAGGGCATTGATCTAAAAATTTAATGAAAAACAAAATTATAAAAAAAGAAGAGATCTTTCTATAAGAAATACAGAAAAAAGTTTTGAAAATAAGTAAAACCGAAAATAAAATTTCTATGTAAAAAGAAAAAAGAAGGAGTAAAGCAAATGAGAAAAAAAATAAATAAATTAACAAAAATTAAACAAGAATAAAATCTAAAAAAAAGTCTTGGTACCAAAATTAAAGCAAAAGCAAGAGTATTCCATGGAAAGACAAAAGCAAAAGTCGTATTGCCAAAGGTACAAAACTGCTTGAGTAATATTTTCGACTTACTCGAACGACAAAATGCAGGTCTGAAAACCGATAAATTGGCGGTCATCAATAGAAATATTTTGAACGCGTGCTCCAAAGAAAATAAAGCGGTCCAGCTTTACGTGGATTCTGACAGTTTTATAAAGTTGATGAAAAAAATATTTTTCAACTTTTGTAATTCGTCAGAAATTTGTGTTTTTGACAAGAAAGAATTATATGTGTAAAGAAATAAAATACAAGTTATAATTCTTTTCTTGAGATTGCGGGATGGGCCAATGATCTCCCCGAAAAGACGTTTTGTTGTTGTTATCTAAGCGTCCGTCTGTAACAACAAAAATTTCTGCCGTCTGCTGAAGCAATTTTCTATAAGCTTCGCAGACTAAAGAAATGAGGCTGGATCGTGGATCAAATATGATAAAAGCTTTTCCCGATTTCGAGAAAATCAATTGCATCAATCATCTGCTGAACAACGCTGTTGAAAACGGCATTAATAAAGTTAATGGCATTAATGTCGTGCCCGAGCTGGGCTCTATGGTCACTGCGAGCACCAAGCTGGTGAAGTTCGTTAAAAAATCTGGAATGAAATCATCCTTGGGATTGGAATACGGTGAACTACCTCCTCAAGTCAGTTGAAAATTATTCGATTGAACTGACAACAATAATATAAAAAATCATACAAACAGAATTGAAGAGATAAATTTATATGGTTTAGGTTCGGTTGTCAAAATTTTAGAATCTTTTGAAATACTTTAAAAAAAACTGGAGGCAAGCAACCGGCCAACAGTTCATTTATGTCAAGATACCGATTTATTGGATACGTTTATTACAGCTTAAATTTGATCGAACTCCTACAAATTATATATATGTAGGATTGCGTGAGAACCCCTAATGGTATCAGAATGCCGATAACGATATTAGTTGGATAGATATCGATAGATGGTCAATCGGAAAGGGAGAAGAGCTTGAGTTGCTGGACGAAGAGGTTGTGTTGGTCTCGTTAAATTAAAAGTGTTCAATAAGATGGTTTCTTTTTCTTTTGTTAATAATTAAATAAAAATGATAAGCTAAGATACATACATAAAAGCAAAGTGGTGTGAAGAGTACATATGTATATTTTATTTTGGTCCAGTGGACTCAGCCTTTCTACATTTTGGGGGCTCGTCCGGGATAGTAACAAAGAGCGAGTGAGAGAGAAAACTTTATGAAGAAATCGCGCGTAATTGCAAGAGTGACGCCAACATAAGGAAACATGAGAGCAAGCGAGACAAAATAAAATACGTGCTTTAATTTCACCACCGAAAGACAAGAAAAGAGACGAACACATGAGAAATAACAACAAAGATGAAAAGATGAGTAACGCTTTAAAGACGACAATTTTGTTCAGAGAGGAACAAAATGAGAAAAAGCAAGAACAAAGACGAAAATATGTGAAAGACGAACAACTTCCCAAAGATGAAAATTTGTTCAGAGACGAACACGAAGAGCATCAAAAGGCGAAAGACGACAAAAATTTGTTCAGAGAGGGACAAAACGAGGAGAAAAATTGAACTTGCTTGGATTCGGCGCTATCCAATCATTAATGCAAGCCAAGAAGTAACCTGGAGCAGAGATCGGACTAGGAGTCACACGGAGAGTGGCTGCTAATACGAGGAGTACCAGATCAAGACGAGACGACCCAATTTACCACTACATGCACAGTCAGAAGGTATCATCCATCCAACATTGTGTGTGTGTGAGTGAGAAGAAGCTAAGACGTAAAGAAGACGACACGTAAGAAGACAACTGCGTAAGGAAGACTACACGTAAGAAGACAACTGCGTAAAGAAGATCACGAGAAACGGACAACATAGACGTAAAATAACCAGGGCTACATCGCAAGTACATTTATTTTTAATACTAACAATAGTTAAAAGTTTTGAAATAAGAGAACAGACGAATTACAATTTTTGAAATAAGAAAAGATGATTTAAAAGTTGTGAAATAAGAGAACAATGAATTACAATTTTAAAAATAAGAAAAGAAGATTTAAAATTTTGGAAAAAAGAAAAGTTGATCTAAAAGTTTTGAATAAGAGAAAAGATGAATTACAATTTTTAAAATAAGAAAAGAGGATTTAAAATTTTGAAAATAAGAAAAGAAGATTTAAAATTTTGGAAAATAAGATTTAAAATTTTCGAATTAGAGAAAGAGAAATAAGAAAAGACGAACTACGAGTTTTGGAAAATAAGTAAGAAAGAAAAATTCAACAAAGAGATTAGAATATTTGTAATCATATAAACTAGCATCTAATTTAAACACTAATTTAAATTATTTTGTAATCAATATTTTTACACATGTTGTATAACGAGATCACCGAACTGACCGTCGCAGGGTTAAAAGAAAAGTTAAAAGAGCTGGATTTGAGTGTAAAAGGCAACAAACCTGAATTAAGAGAGAGATTAATTTCATATTTTGATTTAGACACGAACGAGGAATCCTTATATTCAGAAGCTAATACCAGTATTCAAGGCGAAGTTGAAGAAGTTGAGAGAGAAGTGACAATGGCGTTCACATTAAAAGATATTCGTGATTCGTTGACAGAGTTTGATGGGAGCAACAAAAAGGATGTATTAGAATGGCTTTCAGACTTTGAGGGTACTGCTGTAACAGTACAATGGAGTGATCTTCAGAAATTTATCTATGGTAGACAGCTGTTGACAGGAGCGGCTAAGTTGTTCGTAAATAGTCAAGAGGGTCTAACAAGTTGGGGTAGACTTAAGAGCGCGCTACAGGATGAGTTTACTGTTAAATTGTCGGCAAAAGAAGTTCACAAGCAATTAGAGAGTAGAAAGAAGAAATACAACGAGAGTCTGGTTGAGTACTTTTATCTAATGAAGAGTATAGCCAAAAGAGGCAGCTTAGATGAGGAAAGCATTGTCGAATACATCATTGAGGGTATCCCTGACTCTAAAATGAATAAAAGCGTTCTTTACGAAGCGAGAGATTTGAAGGAATTACGAGAGAAACTAACGATGTACGAGAAATATGCTTCCAACCAAGAGTCTAAAACAAAACCACGATTTGAGAACCTGCAATCGACGAATACTTTGGAGGATTTCAAATGCTTTAAATGTGGAGGAAAGAATCACGTCGCTAAGAATTGTAAAGACGATTTCAAATGTTTTAAATGTAATTAGATGGGCCACAAAGCTAATCAGTGTGAGGCAAGGAACACAAAAGAAACTAAGAAGGATAATACAAATTATCAACAAATGACACTTAAGTTTAATCGTTCTTTTAAGGACGTTCCAATAGGCAATAGAGTATTATCTGCTCTGTTTGATTCAGGCAGTGATCTTTCCACCATTAGCGAGAGCACTTATAAGGAAATAAACCCGGTTAACTTAAACCGTGAATGCAAGGAGGTAATTGGCGTAGGAGGAAAAAGATTCGTACACTGGGGTTTTTCAATATCAAAACAGAGTTAG
Organism: Drosophila tropicalis; assembly: GCF_018151085.1. Lineage (NCBI taxonomy): Eukaryota > Metazoa > Arthropoda > Insecta > Diptera > Drosophilidae > Drosophila > Drosophila tropicalis. Next base: position 74,922 of record NW_027172656.1, on the reverse strand, counting down.
ATGGCAACGCTGTAGAAATAGACTTTCATGTTGTTCGGGATAAAGACACATTGTATAAAGGAATGATCGGCAATGATGTTCTGGAGAACTTGAATGTTACTATTGGAAGAAAACGAATCGTGTTCCACAAAGAAGACGAAATACCAAAGCCAATAAGCCGAGAAGTGCAAACTAAGACAAACATTTCTGAGTTGCAGACAACGTTTGAGAGAATTATGACAATGACCTTGGATGAAGACGCTCCACTGGAAATTGATCTCAGCCATTTAGACGAAGGTATAAAATCAGATATATTAGAAATGTTGAAGTCATATAAACCGGTAAAGCCTACTATTTCGCCAGTGGAAATGAAGATTGTGGTAACAGATGATATTCCAATTTCTCAAAGGCCAAGACGTTTACCATATCAGGATCAAGTGATAGTGAATCAGCAGATAAAGGAATGGATGGAGGCTGGAATCGTTCGTCAAAGCTTTTCCGAGTATTCATCTCCTGTGGTGCTAGTTTCAAAAAAAGATGGCAAGAAAAGATTATGCTGTGATTACAGGAAGCTGAATCAGAAAATAATAAAAGACAATTTTCCGACAGCATTAATTGACGACGTTTTGCATAAACTGCAGAAAGGAAAGGTGTTTACAACCCTCGATTTATGCAACGGATCCTTCCACGTTCCCGTAGACGAAAGCTCACGGAAGTTTACATCGTTTGTTACTCAAAACGGCCAGTTCGAGTTTAATTTCGTGCCATTTGGGATAACCAATTCGCCAGCTGTATTCATGAGATACATATTTGCAGTCTTAAGGCCACTTATCGATGAAGGGATTGTTATTTTGTACATGGATGACATTATCATACCATCAGGTGATGAGGAAGATGGATTAAATAAGCTAAAAAGAGTATTAAATCTAGCCGAGACTTCAGGACTGAAAATTAAATGGGAAAAATGTCAATTTTTACAAAGGCGAGTCAATTTTCTAGGATACATAATTGAAAATTCGACTATTAAACCGTCCAGAGAAAAGACTATGGCTGTGAAAAGTTACCCAATCCCAAGAGACAAAAAGGGCTTACAAAGGTTCTTAGGTCTTACTTCGTATTTTCGCCGATTCGTGAAAGACTTTGCAACAATCACTAGGCCGTTGACGAATATGATGAAAAAAGATGTACCATTCATGATGAATAAAGAAGCACTTGCATCCGTTAGACAGTTAAAAGTAGGTTTGTCAAATCCGCCAGTATTACGTTTGTTTGATCCGATGGGTATAACCGAAGTTCACTGTAACGCTAGTATGTATGGTTATGGCGCTATGTTACTACAATTTAATTCTGAAGACCAGAATTTTTATCCTGTGGAGTACATGAGTCGTAAGACTACACCAGCAGAGGAGAAGTATCACTCATATGAGTTGGAAGTACTCGCCATAATTCAGGCTTTGTCAAAGTGGAGGGTTTACGTGCTTGGGAAGAAGATAAAAATCGTTACAGATTGTAATGCATTCGCAATGACGATTAAAAAAAAGAAGTGTCTTTAAGAGTGGCTCGATGGGCGATATTTCTACAAGATTTCGACTTCGAGATCGAACATCGACCTGGAACTAAAATGAAACACATGGATGCGTTAAGCAGAATTCATTGCTTATTGCTCGAAAATTCTCTGAGACACAAGATACAACAGGCTCAGCTTTTGGATGAATGGATTAATGCGGTCAGAGAGGTATTGGAAAACGGGACATATGACGACTTTTATTTGCAGTACGATATTTTACACAAAGACCCGATTAAAGAACTTATAGTTATACCGTCGGCAATGGAAAGAGAAATCATAACTATGGCGCACCGCCAGGGGCATTTTGGAATTAAGAAGACCATAGATGTCCTAGGAAAAGATTATTATATATCAAACGTTGCCAGCAAAGTTGAGGTGGTTATCAAATCGTGTGTGGAGTGCATTGTGAGCGAACAGAAGCATGGAAGGAAGGAAGGATTTTTAAATGTCATCGACAAAGGTGATGAGCCATTGACAACGTTTCACCTAGATCACATAGGCCCCATGGAATCGACAAAAAAGCAGTATAACCATGTTTTGGTCATAGTAGATGCTTTCTCCAAGTTCGTCTGGCTATATCCTACTAAGAGCACAGGATCTGAAGAAGTTGTTGATCGTCTGCAGAGACAATCGGAAGTATTCGGGAACCCGAAACGTTTTATAACTGACAGAGGAACTGCTTTCACTTCCAACAAGTTTAAAGAATACTGTAACTCCCAAAAGATTCAGCATTTACTTATTGCTACAGGAGTACCCCGTGGAAATGGGCAAGTCGAGCGTCTTAATAGGACTGTTTCAACGCTATTGACCAAGTTATGTGCAGAGGAACCCAAGTCCTGGTATAAAAACGTTGGCAGGGTACAACAGTTACTAAGATCTCGCCTTTTAAAATTTTGACTGGTATTGAAATGAGAACGACATATGATAAAGAGTTAAAGTCCCAGTTAGAGGAAGAATTACTTATAGAGTTGCAACGGGAGAAAGATGAAATTCGTAGATTAGCAAAAGATAATATAGCAAAAATACAGGAAGAAAATCGTAAGTCATATAACAAGTTCAGAAAGTCCGAAACAGAATACGAAGTGGGCGATATGGTTGCTATAAAGCGTACCCAGTTTGGAGCAGGGCTGAAGCTTAAGAAGAATTATCTAGGGCCGTATAAAATTGTTAGGAAGTTGAGACATGGTAGATACTCAGTGGAGAAGGTTGGGGATGGTGAGGGCCCAAATAGGACCAATACCGTAGCGGAGTACCTGAAGATGTGGAATCCATCATTCGGGACGAATGAGGCTGTAGAATGGCCGAATGTAGGATTGCGTGAGAACCCCTAATGGTATCAGAATGCCGATAACGATATTAGTTGGATAGATATCGATAGATGGTCAATCGGAAAGGGAGAAGAGCTTGAGTTGCTGGACGAAGAGGTTGTGTTGGTCTCGTTAAATTAAAAGTGTTCAATAAGATGGTTTCTTTTTCTTTTGTTAATAATTAAATAAAAATGATAAGCTAAGATACATACATAAAAGCAAAGTGAAGTGAAGAGTATGTATATTTTATTTTGGTCCAGTGGACTCAGCCTTTCTACATATGTATATGTATATAGTGTTCTTCCAAAGACGTCCGATCGTCGCGGCTTCTCCCACAAGACTCCCGTACTCTCCCTCTACGTCCTCGCTCTGTGCTCTCTCTCTGTATGCACTCTCTTTAAGCTCTCTCTCTCTCTGTATAGTCTTTGTCATTCTTGACATCCGGCCTCTCCTGACTCCTCTTCGTTGATTCCTATGTAGTCGTAGCCTTCTTCTTCGATGTCTAGGCCCGGAATCAAAACACACCATGGTTTCATGTGATCGCTCGATATTACATTACTGTAACGTCGTTGAGATACTGAACGATCGGGTAGGTCTTCTACAATGTAGCGATCGTTTCCTAAAACTTTCGTTACGACGTACGGTCCTTTAAACGCTGGGTCTAATTTATGAGTGTCTCCTGTAGCCATCGGTACATAGTCAATGACTACTAAATCATCTACTTCAAATTTTTGAGGTTTGGCATGCTTCAAGTCGAATCTTTTTTTCCATTTTTCCTGTTCAGCTTTTATATTTTCTGCCGCTTGATGACGATTTAGTTGTACATGCGTTTTTTCAAACTGGTCTTCCGTCATTGCTTGTATAATTCGGTTATACGATACATCTTTGGAATTAAAATTAAATACCAAATCGTTCGGAGAAAATTTTGTCGTTGAATTCACGTTTGTATTCATACTCCACTGTATGTTGAACAACTGTTGATCCCAATCCAGTTTTTATCCGTACTTGTTTTCAGCGCGTTTAGTAGTGTTTTATTCATTCTCTCAGCTTGACCGTTGGCGCGTGGTGTGCGCACTGCTGTTTTAATATGTTGTATGCCATAGTTTTGCACAAAATCTTTGAATTCCTTTGATGTAAACGAAGTACCTCTATCTGATATGATACGTAATGGTTGTCCAAAAATACCAAACATGTGCGAAAGCGCTTTAATAACTGGGATGGTCTTTGTGTTGCGTGTTGCGACTAATATGGTGAACTTAGTGAATGCGCATACTATCACCAAAATGTAAATATTTCCGCTCTTGCTTTCCGGAAATGGTCCAATATGATCGATATTTATTGTCCAGAATGGCATCGGTATTACGTCCTGCAAGTGCATTTCTCCATCTGGTTTTCTTCCTTTTATTTTATTGATACAGCATTCGGGACATGAGTCTATATATGACTTAATAAATTTCCTCATCCTCGGGAACCAAAAATAACGACCAATTCGTTCCATTGTCTTCTGCGCACTGTAATGACCTACATCATCGTGGTTGCTTTTAGTAATTCTCCAACGAACTGCTTGAGGAACTACTAATTTATCGCCTTTATCTGTTTTTCTTAGTAACCTGCTTTTAGAAATGACAATCGTTTTTTATTTGCTTCCAATCAGCACTTTTATCTTTCATTTGAAATATTTCAAAAATTTGCTTTAGCTTTGGATCTTGCTTTTGCATGGTATACACACAGTCATCATCTATTGGGATGACTTTAAAAATGCCATCTGTTTCAATAATGCTCCTTTGTTCCTTAAGTACTGGTTGTCTGCTCATTCCATCTACATGTGGTAAATCTAAGCCCGGTCGGTGCTTACATATGATGTCGAATTCTTGGAGTCTGAGCCACCATCGCGCAATAGGCGGCTGAAGAGCGGTTGAGTTCTTTAATGTTGCTACAGCGTTGCAATCCGTTATTACTGAAAATTGAGATCCAAGAAGGTATACCCGGAATCTTTCCAATGATTCGGCTATAGCTAAAACTTCCAGTGCATGGCTTGAATACCGACTTTCAGAATCCGTACAAAGTCTACTGAAGTAAAATACCGGCTTGATATCCTCGTCTTCCTGTTGAAATAGTATTGCTGAAATTCCTGTGGTGCTCGCATCCGTATGCACTTCATGATATTTCGTTGGGTCATATAGCGTTAAGACTGGTTCCGTTGTAATAGCTTCTTTTAAACGATTGAAAGCTTCATTTTGATCAGGTGTTCATATAAAGTTTTGGTTTTTTTTTCAAAAGCATACTCAATGTTTGTGCTATTATGCTATAATTTGGAACAAATTTACGGAAGGAATCCAGTAATTCCCAAAAATCTCCGTATTTCTATTTCATTCGTTGGCTGCGGATATTCAGCTATACATTGTGTCTTTTCTTTTCCTGGTTGAATTCCTTTACCAGTAATAATATGACCTAGAAATTTGACTTCTTTTTTCATGAACTTGCACTTAGATGGACGTAGAGTTAATCCCTCGGATTTTACCGCTTCTAAAAATTCATTTAGAATAACTTTTCCTTCGTCAATCGTTTTTGATGAAATAATAACTTCATCAACATAGCTTACTATATTTCTTTGATTTTTGATGTTTCGTATGATATCTGCGATGACTTTTTGGAATACCATTGGCGCATTAATCAAACCAAAAGGCATGACATTAAACTCAAATAATCCGTCTGTTGTCATAAAGGCTGTAAATATCTTGCTCTCGTTGCTCATTTCTATTTGATAATATCCAGAAGTCATATCCAGCGTTGTAAAGAAATGATTTCCTGCTAACTTTGCCAATTGCTCTTCTACGACTGGCATCGGGTAGTGTTGCTTTACTGTGACTGCGTTGAGGGCAACACATAAGCGATGTTCTCCATTGGGTTTGGGCACCAAAATCGAGGATGCTGCATGTGGTGATGTGCTTCGTTGGATTATGTTGTACTTCAGGAGTTCATCTACTACTGTTCGTAATGCATCTCTTTTTGCAAATGGTACTTGATATCGCCGTCCCACAATTGGATTCGTGGTTGTTACTTTGATATTCATCTTTGTTGATTTGCATCTGCCAATATTTGAAAAATCTTCGGCAAAGCATTCTGTATAAGCGTTCAATAGATCACTCACCTGTTTGCGCTGAGGATCGTCAACCTCAGCGCCGATATCAAACTCGCATTTTACCTCCGTCGGAGAATTAGTTGACTTCGTTTCGACCTTTGTCTCACCCTCTGCACACAAAATATCCCTTCCTAAGAGGACTGCATGATTAAGTTCTTTATCTTGAACTTCGTAGATGCATACATCTATTCGCTTGTTATCCCAAACGATCTCCGTCAACAGGCATTCCTTTGACTCAACAATTCCTCCTCCAAAACCTCTGAAAGAATTGGTCATAACCTGTAGAACTGCGTCCTTCGGTACCTGAGACTTTTGCATGAATGTATTGTCACTGCCTGTGTCTACAAACGCCTCATATTCATGTCCTTCAATAAGTATTTTCTTCAAGATTGGGGGGACGCTTCTTATCCTTTATGCTATCAACTTTCGACACCGTTGACCGCTTAAGTCTGCAATCTTTTCCTTCATGTCCTATCTTAGAGCAAAACGAACATCTTGGCTTTTTCGATTCAACCGGACACTTGGCTGCGATATGTCCAATATTATTACAATTAAAGCATTTTGGACCCTTAGCATTATTATCCTTGTTAACCTCCATGGTCTTTGCGGTATCTGACGATGCGTATTCCGCCGTACGGTATGACTGCCATACGGATGAAGAATTCATATTCTCCAGTGACCGAAACAATTCTGCACATGTACATAAATTCATGGCTAGTAAAGCTTTTGTTGACTCTTGCTGATTTAATCCGTTGATAATATATGAGTTGATGGATTTATCGTCTATATTAGCTTTTCGACCTATCTCCATCATTGAGTAGAAGTATTCAATTAACGTTTCGTTATGCTTTCTCTTGCGGCGCATCATTTGCCTGTGAACATCTGATATATTAACTACACTTGGAAAATCCTTTAGTAGAGCATCCTTAAATTGACTCCAAGTCTGATATACTCTTTGTGAATCCAACCAGTCTTTAGCTACACCTCTTAGTTTGTGCTGTACAGCAAACAATATGGTGGCATCTCTCCACTCATACACGATCTGTAACTGTTCTACTTTGTCCAAAAATTGTTGCGAATTCACTGCTCCTTTTATTGGGTCAAATTCGGGAAGCATTCCTATAACATCTTTTATCGATGTATTACTGTTGTAGTCCCGTGGACTTATTCGTTGTCCCATAGATTGTTGCTCGACATTTGCACGCTCCTGTCGTTCCGTCATCAGATTCTATGTTCGTACGTTGATCGTTGATACAGCTTGCGATAAATCTGCTACCATTTGTTTCAGTTCATCCATTTGTCTCTGCATCGTACTATTTTGCTGGTTGAAATCGTATTCGTCGGTGTTTTTTTGGTCCGTTCCTAGAATTGTCGTAATTTCATCAACCTTGGCTTGTTTGTTACCATTTACATGAATATTATTTGTCTGTAAAATAATATCCAACTCCGCCACTCGTAGTGTAGATAATTTAACCAACATTTTCTTAACTAACTTTTTTTTCTAGTTAATTGTCTCTTTTACTTTTTTTTTCCCCGTGCTTTTTAGATCTGGACCTTTCCCTCGATCGGTTTATCGATAAGTGCTATCGATACATTCGATAGTTAGGTATGGACTTTTTCCGTCTTTTCTGTGATTGCCTTTCTCGTGGAGATTTCTACGTCGATGTTTGCTTCGTCCCTTATGACTTGCCGTTGTCGATGTCTTGCCTCCCCATGAAATCCGTGCAAACCTTTTTCCGTTACTTTGGGAATTCGTGACCGTCTTGCGATAGATATCTCTTTTTACTCTTTCGGGAAATCGTGACCGTTTTGCACTTTTGCCGTTTGTCTTTTTCCCTTGTCTCGTTGGATTCTTAAATTTATTTCATCACTTATGAAAATAAAAGAAATAAAGGGCGCCGTAGACCCTTCTGAGTGTTTACCAGGTAAGGTGTGATAGTTTTAAGGCTTTTACGTTTCCCAAGTACTCTGAAGTCTGTCTCCATGAATTCAGATCTTCAGATTTATTTCAGAAATAAAGGGCGCCGTAGACCCTTCTGAGTGGTTACCAGGTAAGTTTCTTTAATGGTTTTAAGGCTTTCACGGCTCCCAAGTACTCTGAAGTCTTTCTCTATGAATTCAGATCTTCAGATTTATTTCCGAAACAAAGGGCGCCGTAGACCCTTCTGAGTGGTTACCAGGTAAGGTGTGATAGTTTTAAGGCTTTTACGTTTCCCAAGTACTCTGAAGTCTGTCTCCATGAATTCAGATCTTCAGATTTATTTCAGAAATAAAGGGCGCCGTAGACCCTTCTGAGTGGTTACCAGGTAAGGTGTGATAGTTTTAAGGCTTTTACGTTTCCCAAGTACTCTGAAGTCTCTCTCTATGAATTCAGATCTTCAGATTTATTTCAGAAATAAAGGGCGCCGTAGACCCTTCTGAGTGGTTACCAGGTAAGGTGTGATAGTTTTAAGGCTTTTACGTTTCCCAAGTACTCTGAAGTCTGTCTCCATAAATTCAGATCTTCAGATTTATTTCAGAAATAAAGGGCGCCGTAGACCCTTCTGAGTGGTTACCAGGTAAGGTGTGATAGTTTTAAGGCTTTTACGTTTCCCAAGTACTCTGAAGTCTGTCTCCATGAATTCAGATCTTCAGATTTATTTCAGAAATAAAGGGCGCCGTATACCCTTCTGAGTGGTCACCAGGTAAGTTTCTTTAATGGTTTTAAGGCTTTCACGGCTCCCAAGTACTCTGAAGTCTCTCTCTATGAATTCAGATCTTCAGATTTATTTCAGAAATAAAGGGCGCCGTAGACCCTTCTGAGTGGTTACCAGGTAAGGTGTGATAGTTTTAAGGCTTTTACGTTTCCCAAGTACTCTGAAGTCTGTCTCCATAAATTCAGATCTTCAGATTTATTTCAGAAATAAAGGGCGCCGTAGACCCTTCTGAGTGGTTACCAGGTAAGGTGTGATAGTTTTAAGGCTTTTACGTTTCCCAAGTACTCTGAAGTCTGTCTCCATGAATTCAGATCTTCAGATTTATTTCAGAAATAAAGGGCGCCGTATACCCTTCTGAGTGGTCACCAGGTAAGTTTCTTTAATGGTTTTAAGGCTTTCACGGCTCCCAAGTACTCTGAAGTCTCTCTCTATGAATTCAGATCTTCAGATTTATTTCAGAAATAAAGGGCGCCGTAGACCCTTCTGAGTGGTTACCAGGTAAGGTGTGATAGTTTTAAGGCTTTCACGGCTCCCAAGTACTCTGAAGTCTGTCTCCATGAATTCAGATCTTCAGATTTATTTCAGAAATAAAGGGCGCCGTAGACCCTTCTGAGTGGTTACCAGGTAAGGTGTGATAGTTTTAAGGCTTTTACGTTTCCCAAGTACTCTGAAGTCTGTCTCCATTAATTCAGATCTTCAGATTTATTTCAGAAATAAAGGGCGCCGTAGACCCTTCTGAGTGGTTACCAGGTAAGGTGTGATAGTTTTAAGGCTTTTACGTTTCCCAAGTACTCTGAAGTCTGTCTCCATGAATTTAGATCTTCAGATTTATTTCAGAAATAAAGGGCGCCGTAGATCCTTCTGAGTGGTTACCAGGTAAGGTGTGATAGTTTTAAGGCTTTTACGTTTCCCAAGTACTCTGAAGTCTGTCTCCATAAATTCAGATATTCAGATTTATTTCAGAAATAAAGGGCGCCGTAGACCCTTCTGAGTGGTTACCAGGTAAGGTGTGATAGTTTTAAGGCTTTTACGTTTCCCAAGTACTCTGAAGTCTGTCTCCATGAATTCAGATCTTCAGATTTATTTCAGAAATAAAGGGCGCCGTAGACCCTTCTGAGTGGGCACCAGGTAAGTTTCTTTAATAGTTTTAAGGCTTTCACGGCTCCCAAGTACTCTGAAGTCTTTCTCTATGAATTCAGATCTTCAGATTTATTTCAGAAACAAAGGGCGCCGTAGACCCTTCTGAGTGGTTACCAGGTAAGGTGTGATAGTTTTAAGGCTTTTACGTTTCCCAAGTACTCTGAAGTCTGTCTCCATGAATTCAGATCTTCAGATTTATTTCAGAAATAAAGGGCGCCGTAGACCCTTCTGAGTGGTCACCAGGTAAGTTTTTTAATGGTTTTAAGGCTTTCACGGCTCCCAAGTACTCTGAAGTCTCTCTCTATGAATTCAGATCTTCAGATTTATTTCAGAAATAAAGGGCGCCGTAGACCCTTCTGAGTGGTTACCAGGTAAGGTGTGATAGTTTTAAGGCTTTTACGTTTCCCAAGTACTCTGAAGTCTCTCTCTATGAATTCAGATCTTCAGATTTATTTCAGAAATAAAGGGCGCCGTAGACCCTTCTGAGTGGTTACCAGGTAAGGTGTGATAGTTTTAAGGCTTTTACGTTTCCCAAGTACTCTGAAGTCTGTCTCCATAAATTCAGATCTTCAGATTTATTTCAGAAATAAAGGGCGCCGTAGACCCTTCTGAGTGGTTACCAGGTAAGGTGTGATAGTTTTAAGGCTTTTACGTTTCCCAAGTACTCTGAAGTCTGTCTCCATGAATTCAGATCTTCAGATTTATTTCAGAAATAAAGGGCGCCGTATACCCTTCTGAGTGGTCACCAGGTAAGTTTCTTTAATAGTTTTAAGGCTTTCACGGCTCCCAAGTACTCTGAAGTCTCTCTCTATGAATTTAGATCTTCAGATTTATTTGAGAAATAAAGGGCGCCGTAGACCCTTCTGAGTGGTTACCAGGTAAGGTGTGATAGTTTTAAGGCTTTCACGGCTCCCAAGTACTCTGAAGTCTGTCTCCATGAATTCAGATCTTCAGATTTATTTCAGAAATAAAGGGCGCCGTAGACCCTTCTGAGTGGTTACCAGGTAAGGTGTGATAGTTTTAAGGCTTTTACGTTTCCCAAGTACTCTGAAGTCTGTCTCCATGAATTCAGATCTTCAGATTTATTTCAGAAATAAAGGGCGCCGTATACCCTTCTGAGTGGTCACCAGGTAAGTTTCTTTAATGGTTTTAAGGCTTTCACGGCTCCCAAGTACTCTGAAGTCTCTCTCTATGAATTCAGATCTTCAGATTTATTTCAGAAATAAAGGGCGCCGTAGACCCTTCTGAGTGGTTACCAGGTAAGGTGTGATAGTTTTAAGGCTTTTACGTTTCCCAAGTACTCTGAAGTCTGTCTCCATGAATTCAGATCTTCAGATTTATTTCAGAAATAAAGGGCGCCGTAGACCCTTCTGAGTGGTCACCAGGTAAGTTTCTTTAATGGTTTTAAGGCTTTCACGGCTCCCAAGTACTCTGAAGTCTCTCTCTATGAATTCAGATCTTCAGATTTATTTCAGAAATAAAGGGCGCCGTAGACCCTTCTGAGTGGTTACCAGGTAAGGTGTGATAGTTTTAAGGCTTTTACGTTTCCCAAGTACTCTGAAGTCTGTCTCCATAAATTCAGATCTTCAGATTTATTTCAGAAATAAAGGGCGCCGTAGACCCTTCTGAGTGGTTACCAGGTAAGGTGTGATAGTTTTAAGGCTTTTACGTTTCCCAAGTACTCTGAAGTTTGTCTCCATGAATTCAGATCTTCAGATTTATTTCAGAAATAAAGGGCGCCGTAGACCCTTCTGAGTGGTTACCAGGTAAGGTGTGATAGTTTTAAGGCTTTCACGGCTCCCAAGTACTCTGAAGTCTGTAAGTCTCCATGAATTCAGATCTTCAGATTTATTTCAGAAATAAAGGGCGCCGTAGACCCTTCTGAGTGGTTACCAGGTAAGGTGTGATAGTTTTTAGGCTTTTACGTTTCCCAAGTACTCTGAAGTCTGTCTCCATGAATTCAGATCTTCAGATTTATTTCAGAAATAAAGGGCGCCGTAGACCATTCTGAGTGGTTACCAGGTAAGGTGTGATAGTTTTAAGGCTTTCACGGCTCCCAAGTACTCTGAAGTCTGTCTCCATGAATTCAGATCTTCAGATTTATTTCAGAAATAAAGGGCGCCGTAGACCCTTCTGAGTGGTCACCAGGTAAGTTTCTTTAATGGTTTTAAGGCTTTCACGGCTCCCAAGTACTCTGAAGTCTCTCTCTATGAATTCAGATCTTCAGATTTATTTCAGAAATAAAGGGCGCCGTAGACCCTTCTGAGTGGTTACCAGGTAAGGTGTGATAGTTTTAAGGCTTTCACGGCTCCCAAGTACTCTGAAGTCTGTAAGTCTCCATGAATTCAGATCTTCAGATTTATTTCAGAAATAAAGGGCGCCGTAGACCCTTCTGAGTGGTTACCAGGTAAGGTGTGATAGTTTTTAGGCTTTTACGTTTCCCAAGTACTCTGAAGTCTGTCTCCATGAATTCAGATCTTCAGATTTATTTCAGAAATAAAGGGCGCCGTAGACCATTCTGAGTGGTTACCAGGTAAGGTGTGATAGTTTTAAGGCTTTCACGGCTCCCAAGTACTCTGAAGTCTGTCTCCATGAATTCAGATCTTCAGATTTATTTCAGAAATAAAGGGCGCCGTAGACCCTTCTGAGTGGTCACCAGGTAAGTTTCTTTAATGGTTTTAAGGCTTTCACGGCTCCCAAGTACTCTGAAGTCTCTCTCTATGAATTCAGATCTTCAGATTTATTTCAGAAATAAAGGGCGCCGTAGACCCTTCTGAGTGGTTACCAGGTAAGGTGTGATAGTTTTAAGGCTTTTACGTTTCCCAAGTACTGTCTCCATGAATTCAGATCTTCAGATTTATTTCAGAAATAAAGGGCGCCGTATACCCTTCTGAGTGGTCACCAGGTAAGTTTCTTTAATGGTTTTAAGGCTTTCACGGCTCCCAAGTACTCTGAAGTCTCTCTCTATGAATTCAGATCTTCAGATTTATTTCAGAAATAAAGGGCGCCGTAGACCCTTCTGAGTGGTAACCAGGTAAGGTGTGATAGTTTAAAGGCTTTTACGTTTCCCAAGTACTGTCTCCATGAATTTAGATCTTCAGATTTATTTCAGAAATAAAGGGCGCCGTATACCCTTCTGAGTGGTCACCAGGTAAGTTTCTTTAATGGTTTTAAGGCTTTCACGGCTCCCAAGTACTCTGAAGTCTGTCTCCATTAATTCAGATCTTCAGATTTATTTCAGAAATAAAGGGCGCCGTAGACCCTTCTGAGTGGTTACCAGGTAAGGTGTGATAGTTTTAAGGCTTTTACGTTTCCCAAGTACTCTGAAGTCTCTCTCTATGAATTCAGATCTTCAGATTTATTTCAGAAATAAAGGGCGCCGTAGAACCTTCTGAGTGGTTACCAGGTAAGGTGTGATAGTTTTAAGGCTTTTACGTTTCCCAAGTACTCTGAAGTCTCTCTCTATGAATTCAGATCTTCAGATTTATTTCAGAAATAAAGGGCGCCGTAGACCCTTCTGAGTGGTTACCAGGTAAGGTGTGATAGTTTTAAGGCTTTTACGTTTCCCAAGTACTCTGAAGTCTGTCTCCATAAATTCAGATCTTCAGATTTATTTCAGAAATAAAGAGCGCCGTAGACCCTTCTGAGTGGTTACCAGGTAAGGTGTGATAGTTTTAAGGCTTTTACGTTTCCCAAGTACTCTGAAGTCTATCTCTATGAATTCAGATCTTCAGATTTATTTCAGAAATAAAGGGCGCCGTAGACCCTTCTGAGTGGTTACCAGGTAAGGTGTGATTTTTTTAAGGCTTTCACGGCTCCCAAGTACTCTGAAGTCTGTCTCCATGAATTCAGATCTTCAGATTTATTTCAGAAATAAAGGGCGCCGTAGACCCTTCTGAGTGGGCACCAGGTAAGTTTCTTTAATGGTTTTAAGGCTTTCACGGCTCCCAAGTACTCTGAAGTCTTTCTCTATGAATTCAGATCTTCAGATTTATTTCAGAAACAAAGGGCGCCGTAGACCCTTCTGAGTGGTTACCAGGTAAGGTGTGATAGTTTTAAGGCTTTTACGTTTCCCAAGTACTCTGAAGTCTGTCTCCATAAATTCAGATCTTCAGATTTATTTCAGAAATAAAGGGCGCCGTAGACCCTTCTGAGTGGTTACCAGGTAAGGTGTGATAGTTTTAAGGCTTTTACGTTTCCCAAGTACTCTGAAGTCTCTCTCTATGAATTCAGATCTTCAGATTTATTTCAGAAATAAAGGGCGCCGTAGACCCTTCTGAGTGGTTACCAGGTAAGGTGTGATAGTTTTAAGGCTTTTACGTTTCCCAAGTACTCTGAAGTCTGTCTCCATGAATTCAGATCTTCAGATTTATTTCAGAAATAAAGGGCGCCGTAGACCCTTCTGAGTGGTCACCAGGTAAGTTTCTTTAATGGTTTTAAGGCTTTCACGGCTCCCAAGTACTCTGAAGTCTCTCTCTATGAATTCAGATCTTCAGATTTATTTCAGAAATAAAGGGCGCCGTAGACCCTTCTGAGTGGTTACCAGGTAAGGTGTGATAGTTTTAAGGCTTTTACGTTTCCCAAGTACTCTGAAGTCTGTCTCCATAAATTCAGATCTTCAGGTTTATTTCAGAAATAAAGGGCGCCGTAGACCCTTCTGAGTGGTTACCAGGTAAGGTGTGATAGTTTTAAGGCTTTTACGTTTCCCAAGTACTCTGAAGTCTCTCTCTATGAATTCAGATCTTCAGATTTATTTCAGAAATAAAGGGCGCCGTAGACCCTTCTGAGTGGTTACCAGGTAAGGTGTGATAGTTTTAAGGCTTTTACGTTTCCCAAGTACTCTGAAGTCTGTCTCCATTAATTCAGATCTTCAGATTTATTTCAGAAATAAAGGGCGCCGTGGACCCTTCTGAGTGGTTACCAGATAAGGTGTGATAGTTTTAAGGCTTTTACGTTTCCCAAGTACTCTGAAGTCTGTCTCCATGAATTCAGATCTTCAGATTTATTTCAGAAATAAAGGGCGCCGTAGACCCTTCTGAGTGGTCACCAGGTAAGTTTCTTTAATGGTTTTAAGGCTTTCACGGCTCCCAAGTACTCTGAAGTCTCTCTCTATGAATTCAGATCTTCAGATTTATTTCAGAAATAAAGGGCGCCGTAGACCCTTCTGAGTGGTTACCAGGTAAGGTGTGATAGTTTTAAGGCTTTTACGTTTCCCAAGTACTCTGAAGTCTCTCTCTATGAATTCAGATCTTCAGATTTATTTCAGAAATAAAGGGCGCCGTAGACCCTTCTGAGTGGTTACCAGGTAAGGTGTGATAGTTTTAAGGCTTTCACGGCTCCCAAGTACTCTGAAGTCTGTCTCCATGAATTCAGATCTTCAGATTTATTTCAGAAATAAAGGGCGCCGTAGACCCTTCTGAGTGGTCACCAGGTAAGTTTCTTTAATGGTTTTAAGGCTTTCACGGCTCCCAAGTACTCTGAAGTCTCTCTCTATGAATTCAGATCTTCAGATTTATTTCAGAAATAAAGGGCGCCGTAGACCCTTCTGAGTGGTTACCAGGTAAGGTGTGATAGTTTTAAGGCTTTTACGTTTCCCAAGTACTCTGAAGTCTCTCTCTATGAATTCAGATCTTCAGATTTATTTCAGAAATAAAGGGCGCCGTAGACCCTTCTGAGTGGTTACCAGGTAAGGTGTGATAGTTTTAAGGCTTTCACGGCTCCCAAGTACTCTGAAGTCTGTCTCCATGAATTCAGATCTTCAGATTTATTTCAGAAATAAAGGGCGCCGTAGACCCTTCTGAGTGGTCACCAGGTAAGTTTCTTTAATGGTTTTAAGGCTTTCACGGCTCCCAAGTACTCTGAAGTCTCTCTCTATGAATTCAGATCTTCAGATTTATTTCAGAAATAAAGGGCGCCGTAGACCCTTCTGAGTGGTTACCAGGTAAGGTGTGATAGTTTTAAGGCTTTTACGTTTCCCAAGTACTCTGAAGTCTCTCTCTATGAATTCAGATCTTCAGATTTATTTCAGAAATAAAGGGCGCCGTAGACCCTTCTGAGTGGTTACCAGGTAAGGTGTGATAGTTTTAAGGCTTTTACGTTTCCCAAGTACTCTGAAGTCTGTCTCCATAAATTCAGATCTTCAGATTTATTTCAGAAATAAAGGGCGCCGTAGACCCTTCTGAGTGGTTACCAGGTAAGGTGTGATAGTTTTAAGGCTTTTACGTTTCCCAAGTACTCTGAAGTCTGTCTCCATAAATTCAGATCTTCAGATTTATTTCAGAAATAAAGGGCGCCGTAGACCCTTCTGAGTGGTCACCAGGTAAGTTTCTTTAATGGTTTTAAGGCTTTCACGGCTCCCAAGTACTCTGAAGTCTCTCTCAATGAATTCAGATCTTCAGATTTATTTCAGAAATAAAGGGCGCCGTAGACCCTTCTGAGTGGTTACCAGGTAAGGTGTGATAGTTTTAAGGCTTTCACGGCTCCCAAGTACTCTGAAGTCTGTCTTCATGAATTCAGATCTTCAGATTTATTTCAGAAATAAAGGGCGCCGTAGACCCTTCTGAGTGGTTACCAGGTAAGGTGTGATAGTTTTAAGGCTTTTACGTTTCCCAAGTACTCTGAAGTCTGTCTCCATTAATTCAGATCTTCAGATTTATTTCAGAAATAAAGGGCGCCGTAGACCCTTCTGAGTGGTTACCAGGTAAGGTGTGATAGTTTTAAGGCTTTTACGTTTCCCAAGTACTCTGAAGTCTGTCTCCATTAATTCAGATCTTCAGATTTATTTCAGAAATAAAGGGCGCCGTAGACCCTTCTGAGTGGTTACCAGGTAAGGTGTGATAGTTTTAAGGCTTTTACGTTTCCCATGTACTCTGAAGTCTGTCTCCATGAATTCAGATCTTCAGATTTATTTCAGAAACAAAGGGCGCCGTAGACCCTTCTGAGTGGTTACCAGGTAAGGTGTGATAGTTTTAAGGCTTTTACGTTTCCCAAGTACTCTGAAGTCTGTCTCCATGAATTCAGATCTTCAGATTTATTTCAGAAATAAAGGGCGCCGTAGACCCTTCTGAGTGGTCACCAGGTAAGTTTCTTTAATGGTTTTAAAGCTTTCACGGCTCCCAAGTACTCTGAAGTCTCTCTCTATGAATTCAGATCTTCAGATTTATTTCAGAAATAAAGGGCGCCGTAGACCCTTCTGAGTGGTTACCAGGTAAGGTGTGATAGTTTTAAGGCTTTTACGTTTCCCAAGTACTCTGAAGTCTCTCTCTATGAATTCAGATCTTCAGATTTATTTCAGAAATAAAGGGCGCCGTAGACCCTTCTGAGTGGTTACCAGGTAAGGTGTGATAGTTTTAAGGCTTTTACGTTTCCCAAGTACTCTGAAGTCTGTCTCCATGAATTCAGATCTTCAGATTTATTTCAGAAATAAAGGGCGCCGTAGACCCTTCTGAGTGGTTACCAGGTAAGGTGTGATAGTTTTAAGGCTTTTACGTTTCCCAAGTACTCTGAAGTCTGTCTCCATAAATTCAGATCTTCAGATTTATTTCAGAAATAAAGGGCGCCGTAGACCCTTCTGAGTGGTTACCAGGTAAGGTGTGATAGTTTTAAGGCTTTTACGTTTCCCAAGTACTCTGAAGTCTGTCTCCATGAATTCAGATCTTCAGATTTATTTCAGAAATAAAGGGCGCCGTAGACCATTCTGAGTGGTTACCAGGTAAGGTGTGATAGTTTTAAGGCTTTCACGGCTCCCAAGTACTCTGAAGTCTGTCTCCATGAATTCAGATCTTCAGATTTATTTCAGAAATAAAGGGCGCCGTAGACCCTTCTGAGTGGTCACCAGGTAAGTTTCTTTAATGGTTTTGAGGCTTTCACGGCTCCCAAGTACTCTGAAGTCTCTCTCTATGAATTCAGATCTTCAGATTTATTTCAGAAATAAAGGGCGCCATAGACCATATACAAGGGTAGTTTTAAGCGGTAAGCTAAATACTAATTATGTACATTAAGACGGCCGAAGATGGTTCACTTGACATGTGTGTACCATTCTATGCCTTGGCCATATAATGTTCATTTATTTTTATTGGCTGGCACATTTAAAAAGCATAAAGCGCTAAAAATATTAAATTTTGCTTTTCTTGGAGAGACTCGTTCTCTTCCATAGCATTGCCAATAATGAAATGCTGGTGAAATTTGTTTGCGTATGTTCCGCTTTAAGCCGCATGTTGTTTCTAGTGATGGCGATATTTCGCAGATAACAGCAGGGGGTGTGTTTGAAAAAATCGATATTAAATCGATCCCAGCACTAATTGTAGCTAGATATGCCTTTTATTAGCTATAATATTAGAGATTAACTTTTTCGAAGAATGAGAAGATTTGAAATCATACAAATTATTGGTAATAAGAAAAAAAATTTTTTAAAGTATTTCTTTGCAAAAACGGTGGACTTGGAACAATAAATATTACATCAGTGACAGCGCTCAGTCCTATCGATAGAGACAGATAAAGTATAAAAATCGATAACTCGAAAATGATAGTCATCGATAGCTTCACACTACCAACTTGCCGCCTCTAGGCACAATACTTTTAAATGTTCCAAACTTTATTTCTGTGTTTTAATGCGCAAATGTATGGATATCAGTCTGTTTCTTTCTATTTCGTGTCCCCCCACTTTTCGTGTAGGATTAAACGGTCCGATTCGATGAATTTGCATACTTTATCTCCGAAAGGTACTTAAGCTTTATCCCAATAGCTTTCAAATTTAGGACGTAAAGTTGATTTGCTCCGAGGGACCGACGGACATGCATATGTATGTATGTACATGTATGTATGTATTTACATATTTAGCTTGGAAAACGTATTTTCCCCTGCATTATAAACGTCTCTGACCAATTTCATAATACTCTCTTCAAGGGTAATAAACGAGAGATGCAAAAAAAAAAACCATAATGAAAAAGCAAAGATGTTTGCACTACGATTTAAAACTGTCAACTGAAATGGCTTGCTCGTGCTTTGGCTTCAGATTCACAGAATTTATGGCAGCTAATTAAATCTAAAATGCTCAGGTCAGTCAAGAGTGATGCAACTCCATCGTCATGCATGTGCCAAAAAAAACTTCTCTTCAATTTTTAATCAACTTCCATTCTGTCTCCGTACTTTTCCTTCCAATATTTATTTTTTTTCCTTTCCCATGCTAAAACTTGCTGCCTCAAATCTGTGGAAAATGGGCGCAAACTTTATAGGCTTGTTAGTAAAGTTTATTTTCTTTTTCTACTTTAGGATGGCACGACTGCTGTCTCTACTGCCATTAACTTGGGCAAAGGACAACGACAGTGACACCAATGGAGAAGCCCATCAGCAGCAAAAACACCAATAACAGCAACAATCTCTGGCTTCAGGAGTTCCCAAGATGTCCTTAAATACACACAAATGACAACAAATGAAATGAAAACGTGTCAATTTACGTGTGACAAAAAAAAAAATCCAATGAAACGAATGTCGTCCATGGGAAAGTTTGAATACCCTTGGCCGCAACAGTTTTAAACGTTTCAAACTGTTTTCCTTGTGTCTCAATGCATATGTACATATATGATCCTATTCAAATTTTGGAATAAATTGTGCCAACAAATTTATTAATGCATACTACATTTAAAAAAAAAAAAAACTTTAATTTAGCATTCAAGTTAGATTTGCGCATATGGTGATACATATGTATACTGGGGTCCGAAATGTCTCTGTGAAAGGAATACATATTGAAGAGGAATTTAATACCACAACTAAAAACACGATCTTCATTCCTTGAATTCAAAATATTTTTTTATTGATTTTATTTACAAAAGTGTTGTGTATAATATAAATGAAATCTTAAATTCTAGGCGGCGACAATTGTTTTTAAAAAATGCTTATTCTAATGTTTCTATTTCATGCTCAGCGTTGGCGACTTCATATTGCGCCGTTGTTACAATCTTAAGTGCTTTTCCAGAGAGTGTGGATGTATGGTCTGGTTGGTTTTTCAGCAATACTTGATTCGAATGAAGACGATGTTTATTCTTAAACACATATAATAGAATAATATAATTGTCACGAGGCATTATATAAATTTAATGATTTATCCCTAGGTGAGCGACGGTTAGCTGCATCTCTGGGGTTATTGATAACTTTAAAGAGTCTTAGATAAAAGTGGGTTGTAGTTGACACAAAGTGAAAACCAAAATATGAAAATCTTATTAAAGTGACAATTAATTAATCAAAAGGTTTTATTACCCATGCAGAGAGTATTTATACATTTATCAGATGCTTGTAACGCACAGAAGGAGACCCCATAAAGTACAAATGAATTCGATATAGCCATGTCCGTCGGTGCGTATTCGTCTTACTCCGTCTACTCAATTCAGGATGAACCTCGGTATTTCGGATACTTTTAACCTTTTATCATCCTTTAAAATATTCGGATCGGACAACTTTATCAATAGTGATATACGAAAAATCGGGGAAGACGTGGGAGTCTCCTTACCAAATCTGGTAATATGATAGTTTTGCATCTAAAAAGAGAACTCAAGTTAGCCCGGAACAGATGAAATATGAAAATTGTCAGGTTCGAACCGTAACATCATATAGCTATGGAAGAAACATAGATGAAGAAATAGGAGTATCTCTATGAAATTTACTAATACGATAGGGTTATGTATAAAATTTCAGTTCCCGAAGTTTCAATCAGATCGGATAAACAGAACACAAGTTACAGTCTATATAAATCGACTCTGTTCAAAACCCTGCCAGCAGCCTACTACGTCATTATATGAAATCAACAAAGCAGATACACCTACAGACTCAACGCTTAATAAACTGCATGTGTATGCGTGCACACATACAAAGTGCTTGCAAAGGCGATGGGAAGGCGGGTATAGCAAAATAAAAAGGGACAGAGTGATACTTGAAAGATTTTTGCCTCCCCATTATTTAATTGAGTTACATTTAAATATTTAAATCTAAACTCTGCCAGAGCAGCCGAATATTGTATTCTAAAAATATTTGTTCTATAAAATCAAGAAATATTGTAAACTCAACAATATTTTCGTTTGTTGAGAATAGTGCGAACAAAAGATTCAAAAAGCCCGCGTATTCGAGTATCTAAAATTCGGCATTTGGCAACACCATCTCAAATTTGAACAGCTTGTTTTAGCCGGAAACAGCTACTTTTAGCTATAGTCCCGCTAAAAATATTATTTTTTTTTTTTGTTAATTACTCAAAAACTACGAAATAAATCGCCTGAGGTCATGCTCGTGGAATTTTTCTCTTTCGTTTGATACCAAAATTATGTAGTTTAAGCGCGTTTTGGGCCCGAGTAGTAGTAGTAAATATTTACCCCCTTACAATATCGATTGTTTTTTTATCGACTGTTAATCGAAGCCTTTCCCATACCTAATACTTCACGTGGTGCCGACTTGCCGACTTGTGTGACGCTTCATCAGTTGCTTTTTGGCTCTCGAGATGAGAGCAACAGCAACTGAAACTATTTTTCACATTACTTTTCTCTTCTTTTACTTTTTTAAAATTTTAAATTTTTAAAGCGCATTACCCGGTTCTAAAAGTTAAAGAGCGAACAAAAACTTCGACTTTTAAATTAAATTACGGTTGAAAACGATGACAGTTATGGCCAACAATACACTGTCTCTACATTATACATATGTATGTATAACAATGTCTTCTAAATTCTAAGACTTAATTTCTAAAATATTTTTTAAATACTCTTGCATCCGGTTCCCGCTTACTCTGAAGTCTGTCGCCATGAATTTAGTCTTTTGGAAACTCGGTCTCCGAAAAAAATGAGTGCCCTCGAGGTGACTGACCAATTATGGTTCCCGCTTACTCTGAAGTCTTTCATCGTGAATTCAGACCCGCGGTAACTCCGTTTCCGAAAAAAAGAGGCTGTTGGCCGTTCGTTAACTTATATTTATATTTTAAGAAAAATCTTTTATTTTTGTTCACTCAATTAAGCTGTCAGCGTCCATGTAAAACTCGACCGCTTTATTTTCCTTTGAGCACGCGTTCAAAACGTTTCTATTGATGACAATAAGACTTGGAAGAGAAATAGCCTCGTAGCCATCTATTCCACAGATTACATCCATCACCCACTCCATGGTGTGTTCCATTATATTCCGGGACGGGAGTTTCAATGTTGAACTTTAGAGTCTAGACAGACTACGTTTCTAGAGTCAACAAATTGTGCATGACAACTGCTTAGTTCTTTAGGCATATCATCTTCTTCTTCTGAATGAAAAGCACGAGATTTAATATCTCATTGGCCCTTCCCGCAATCTTAAGAAAGGAATTATAACTTGTGTTTTATTTCTTTAGAAATATAATTCTTTTTGGTCAAAGGTTGTTACAGGCGGACGCTTAAATTACTACTACAAATGTTTTTTTCGGGGCGAACCTCAACGAAATTTGCAGAATTTCTTTGGCCATCGGCTGTCCATCTTCCTTTTCTGAATGAAAAGCACGAAATCTAATCTCACATTGGCCCATCCAGTAATCTTACAAGCATTGATGGATTACATCATTATTATCAATCTTTATATTCCGTCTTTTCCGAAAGCCGTGTGTCTTCGTATCCCACTTCTGATTTGTCAAGATACCGATTTATTGGATACGTTTATTACAGCTTAAATTTGATCGAACTCCTACAAATTATATATATGTATATAGTGTTCTTCCAAAGACGTCCGATCGTCGCGGCTTCTCCCACAAGACTCCCGTACTCTCCCTTTACGTTCTCGCTCTGTGCTCTCTCTCTGTATGCACTCTCTTTAAGCTCTCTCTCTCTCTCTATATAGTCTTTGTCATTCTTGACATTTAGTAATTCCGAACATCAATAATTTAAAGAAAGTCTGTCTGTCCGATTTCAATGATGTTTACATCATTCAAGATCTTAAGTCCGCATAAAACATTTAAATTTTATCGACAATTCAACCAAACCTATCAAAATACCACAAAATAGCCCTATTTCTTTTTCCACCTACAAATAAACTATTTTTCAATGATGACGAATTACGTAGTAGACAGCAAGCAGCGCTGACGGCAGAGCTGGGAGCAGAGCAGAATTTATTATTTTGACTGTAAGTTGTGTTATATTTATCCGATTCCAATTTTATCACATATGTAAATTTCATAGCGATACTCCAATTTCTTCACTTATGTTCCTTCTAGAACTATATGATATAGTATTCCGATCCTAACAAATTTCATACTTTATCTGATCCGGGCTATAAGTAGCTCAAATATCAAGTTTTCATCCCGATAGCTTCTAAGATGGCGTCGTCAAGTTGATTTGCACAGACGGACGGAGAGACAGACGGACATAGCCATATCGACTCAGCTTTTCATGCTAATCAAGAATATATAGACTTCATGGGGTCGGAAACGTCTTCTTTTGTGCGTTACAAACATTTGACCAATTTTATAATACCCTCTGCAAGGGTATAAAAACTCAGGAATAAAAGAAATAAACCTATAACCTTGAAACGCCATGCCTTCTCTCAGCCTGCAGCCTACGATCCCCTCGCTTCCCCTTCCCTATTCCAATAGTACCTCGGAGTGGAGCCAAAGGATCGATGGATTTAGGCAGAATGAGTTGAAATTTGGGATCGAACCCAAGGTTCGGACACTCCGGTTGACGAGGCAACGGATCTTGGCCAAGCGGGGCTTCGCTTTGCAGTCAAGGTCAGTCGCAGCTTCTCTTGGCCTCTTCGTTTTCCCCTTACCCTTTTTGCTTATTCCTCCCATGTGTTTATTACCTACTCACGATTCTCTTAAGGTCTTCTGACTCCTGGTGTGCTTGAAAGTTTGGAAATATTTGAGACTGCCGAAAATAAGCATTTTTTAAATTGCTCCATTGTGCTTATATAATACTGTGCTGTCCTTACCACAGATATTCATAATTTGTCCGCACTCTGCGAATTAAAAGCACACAAACAGCTTATTTATATTTCTAATGCATATTGATAGACCTCGCTTTGCGTTGGGGATACGTTCCAAAAAAAAAAAAAAACGCAAATCGAAACATATAAAGATCGAAAATAGGTTCCAGGGTTGTAAAATTTTACATTTTTAATTTAACAAAGCAATCATTTAAACCAGAGGGCCGGGGCTAACTTCGACCGCGTCAAAGTTTGTATACCCTTGCAACTTTTTTGGTAACTCTTTCCTTACCTATTAGCCATCAATGTGGAAGAACGTTTTATCTAAAAAAGGCTTATGCTTGCGAAAGAAAGGCCTACAATCATAGGAAATAACGAAGATATTGATCAAAGTCACTGTTTTCCACCGATCGTTCCTATGGGAGCTATATGATATAGTCACCCGATCTTTATCAAATTCGGCACAGTCATTAACAGATATATTAAAATAACAAATGTTTACTTTGAAAGCAATCGCGTTAAAAGTAACGAAGTTATTTACAAAAATCACAGTTTTCGACCGATCGTTCCTATGGGAGCTATATGATATAGTCAGCTGATCTTGATCCAATTTGGCACAGTAGTTTATAGGCGTAATCTCTCTAATATTAAGTTTCACGTTAATAGCTCAGAAAATAACGAAGTTATTGAGAAAGTCACTGTTCGTGACTTGGCCGTTTGTATGGGAGCTATATGATATAGTCACCCGATCTTGATCAAATTTGGCGTAGTCGCTTATAGGCGTAGTAAACTCTCTAATATTAAGTTTCACGATAATAGCATAGAAAATAACGAAGTTATTGAGAAAAGTCACTGTTCGTGACTTTGGGGTTTGTATGGGAGCTATATGATATAGTGGTCCGATCCGGCTGAATCCGAGATATACAAACCCTGCAGTATATAGCTCTTACGGTCTAGGAGGAGTTTGCGTTGATCGTGCTGATCAAGAATATATATACTTTGTATGGTCGGAGATGCTTCGTTCTAAGCGTTGCACACTTCTGACCAAAATTAATATACCCTTTTTTGCAAGGGTATAAAAAAAAAAAAAAAGAATTATATATTTTTTTATTTATCTTACAATTAGAGTTAGGACTAATTAAAATTATTCAGAACTTGATTACTGAAGCGCTAGCTGCTTGGGCCTTCGGCTTGACTTGTGTGTGTGTTTACATCAGTGGTCGGCACGGCCCATTCCCCGGACTAGGGCCTAGCTACACATGCCGCAGCGCTGTCGTCTCACATACACTGTAAATGCTCGTTTAGGTTCGGTAATGGCACTTTGGAAACAATTCGATTCGTGCTTGTGAAAAAAACAATGATTTAAATTGGTCCACATGTCAAAACTTCACTTAAAAAAATGTTTGTTGACAAATAGAAAAATTTGTTTTCTCTTGATTGACAACTCAACATCTGACCTCAACATAGAACACGTACTTAAAAACTGCCCCGCAACCTCCCACAACAGGGATAAAGTCTTTAAAAAAGTATGCCCAATAGCAACCCTTGCAAACCAAACTCCAACTAACCTTTCCACGATAATCGACTACCTCAAAAAAACTAATTACTACCACATCCTATAGGCTTAAATTTAGAAAATACAATACTAAATGTAAATTATGTATGTAAATATGTTAATCTGTAAATATGATAATCTGTATATACATATGTATGTATGTACGTATGACGAAAATTTGGAAAGATACTTTTGTAATAAAATAATTACTTTATTTATTGTAGAAAATTCTGTGAAGAAAGTACTATTGATAACAACGACATAAATGCAAGAAACAACATATAATTATATTTCTCAGTGTGGAGAAATCATTCATAGTTTATACATATGTATGTACATATGTATGTGTGTACATATGTACATATAGTTTCAAAAGCACGTTTTTTCTCCGCGAATCCCGATGTTGCCACATTCGCTTATCTTCGCTAAGTTGCCACACTAAGTCAATCAGCTGACTACAGCTGATCGTAGTGTGCGCTGTAGGCAGTGTGCCCAATCCGTCTTGAAATAAATTTATCTGTTTTTAGCGAGGGCCGTTTATTTTGACTCGGCTGCAATATTATGAATGGAAATTCTTGCGACAATTTCTTGAATTTCCGTAATATATTACAGCATTTTGAAAATTGATGTTGTTTTCCATTCCAGCGTTCTTACCACCGATCAGTGAATGATATTTATTTTTCTGTGATTGAACCAATTGAGTGTAAACACTAAAAAGCGTGTAAACTTAAATATAGCGAGTAAACACTAAAAAGATCACATACACAAGAATGGACATTCGTCAATTTTTCGTTAAAAAACCTAGGTTAGAAAATCAGGAGGTAAGTAAAAATTGTCATATCGAATACTACAAGTTGGAATATCAAGTGAATCATCATGTTTTGGATTTCCTCAAACTTACGGTTATAAAAATATATTACATTTCATTTTGGAAACTTCTAAACAAACTGATAAGCAGCAAGCAGAGGCTCCCGATACAGCATCTTCACTCGAGCCCAAAATTGCACAGGTATTTAACAGTCATTACTTATGCTGCTACAGTCAATTGTACCTTTATTCGATTCAAAATGCTACTACTTGTAATACACGAAGTTACAATTACTAGCAATAAGAATCGTAATTTTCCCAATGCAGCTGGGAAAAGCAAATTGTTTTCCACTTTTCCATATCAATAACTTTGTAATTGAAAGTGACAAATAGAAATTTCGAATCCAGATAGGAATTTTACAAATAAAAAATGTTTGCAGGTTTCCCCGAAAGACATTGCCGAAAAAAACTCAACGACAAAAAAAAATTTGAACTTCTTGTTGATGTATGGGTCCCCGATGAAACTTTTAAGTTTCCAACATCAAGCAATCGAAATTTAAAATTTCAGTTGTCTTGGTTGCGATCCTTTCAATGCCACACTGGTTGCGCTTATATGGGGCTGGTGGCCAAAAATACTTCCCGTAAAGGTAGAGAGCTGAAATTTTTTTCTGGGTATTAGAGATGAATTTAGATAGCATACAGTAAATATTTGTGAAAGAGTAACTCCCCGACCCCCCGGCACTTTTTTATTTCTTTATTGTTTGACTCTGCAGCTTCCTCTGAGAGCTCTCCAATCGAAACCAAAGCGTGCTCTATAACCTTTGGTGCATGAATTAAAATTTTATGCACTGTTGCTTACATTTCAATTAATTTATTCGCTGTATCTAGTTCGAATTTTTCGAATTTTTTTATATTTATTTTGTATCCTGATGCTAAGGCTTGCAGTATCGTAGCGCATCGGGCAATAACTTCTTCATCAATGCCTGTAATCTGAGATGCTAAGCTTGGGTTACTGAAAAATTTCCTGGCAGTATTGCCATCGTTGGAGTTTCCCCTACCTCCATCCTTTGGCGTATCGACCAGTAACCCCATTTTCTCTCGAAACTCCGCTTGAATTTGATGTTTTTTTCTTTGATACAATAGACTTGAGTTCTCCCGATCATATTTGCCAAAGCTTTACATCCAGCTTGTACGAAATGTGCAAGAAATATTCGATGAACCGGATATATGAATGAAGTGGTGATAGCCCGAATTCAAAATACTTTTCTTGCACATCTCTTCCAACACATTCTTCAATATTATTCATTTCTGTGGGCTTTGCTCCACATATAAAGCATTTCATCGAGGACGTGTTGCTTAACGCGTTGCAAACTTTACCATCCACCATGGTTAATTGAAGGGCGTGCTTTATAGAAAATGTTGTATTGCAAATTGTATGCTCTGTTGTCTTCAAGTTAGCTATTTTCTCCTTGAAGTAGAACTCTTCTTCGACGGAAAGTGCAGCGGTCTCCTTTTTAAATTGAAGCCTGAGTGGCCTACAATATCGGGTAGACGATGGCCTGGGAATTTTCCATATTACTTTAGAGTCGGTTACAAGCTGAAGTGGGACGTACGATGTGACAAATAAACTTTTCTCGTCATTAATACCATTGGAAAACGTTTGTTTATATTCGCTGTGGCCAGTGCTGCCTTCGAATACCCATTTTCCAATTAATGTTAAAGTTTTTTCAGTTTCATCCAAACGTTCTTCAATTAAATTCTTTTGAAGCTCTAAAATACTTGAAGCCGTGTTGTCTAAAAGACTTTGTAGTTCCACTTCTGCATGTGTTTCGTCTACAACAATATTGTTTGGATATCTCAATGTTTTGAACTTAAGAATTTTTTCGTAACTTGGCAATAAGTTATAGGAAACTTCTGAATTTTTAAATGATCTAATGACCAAGTATTGGTGTTTGGACAACCCAATGTCGACGACAAGCGACAAGACCTTTTCAATATTCATTTCAGTTGCATTAAGGCTTGACTGAGAATCAGATGAGCGCAAAACAGAAGCTGCAGACTCATCATGCTTTTGTAGTAGGGCTATTTGGCGACGTTTCGTCCTTTTTGAGGACTCAACAAAATCCATTTTGGGCCGTCCACGACAAGAACTCAGATCAATTTGTTGAGCACTACCAGTAGGCTTCAGGACGATAAAAACTTTAGTTTTTAGCCATTCAGATTGGTATTGTACAACTAAACTTCTAATTCTTTTGTACTGAATCCAGAAGGCAACTATCTTTTTGCAAATGTACTGAATACATTTCTTCAGGTCAATCGTATTGACTTCGTAACCTTTGCTTTTTATGTTTAGTGCCAGCAAATTATTTATGCCTTGCATTTTTTCGGCATTCGTGCCTTTTTCTTTGCACCAAAGATCAAAAATGTGGATGCGTGAAAACACACAGTTATAAGATGCTCCTATACAATCAAAATAAAATGTGCAAAGCAAACATAAATTATTACAGTAAATTGAATGTAAGAAAAGGTACAAAACAAACGACGAAAACGAAACCAACAACACAAAGATCAACTGATAACGGTGGATATTTGTCCTATGAAAATAAATAAGACCACTTTAGTTTATTTATGAATATGAGCTAATTAGCAACTTTTAGCAACTAAACTTTTCATGAATATTACCTTAAAACATTGACAAATACAGTGATGGCACTTTCAATGGGGGCATCCGGGGGCAACACAACTTTTAGTAAACATAAAAAAGACGTACACAAAATACACAAAAAAGGTTAAGACGTTCAAAATCACACAAAAATGTTTGAATTGATCAAATTAATCTTTAAATAAACATTTATTAAAGTAAATACCTTCAATTACAAAATCCATTTTAAATTATTAATATCGGACCACTTTGTCAAACGTTTGATCACTTTGAAGTACGAATTTGCAATGACAAAGTACATACAAAGCTCAGACGGGCTGCAAAAATGTACATAAGTTCATTCTTTCAATGCTATTTTTAGAAAGTTCCGTTAGATTTGCGGAAAACCCGGTTTGGCGTTTTGAAGATTGAACATTTTAGTGTCAATTTGTGTTCGTTTTGTCCAAGTATTTTGTGATGATATTTTTGATTTTTGGCCTATGGACGCAACCAGTGTGCAATGGTTGTCTTACTCGGCTGAAGAAGATGGAGTTTACTGCAAATATTGTGGTTTATTTGCAGTCGGATCAGTTGGCAAGGGGAGTCATCAAATTGTGAAAACTCTTGTGGGGGCACCGTTCAGGAACTGGAAGAGAGCCCTTTAAATGTTCCGAGATCATCAAGAAAAAGAGTACCACAAAAATGCTTTCATCGATGCAGAGAATTTCAAATCTGTTTTTGAGAACAAAAAAGCGATATTTTGAGTGAAATCGATTTGAGTCGAATGAAAATGCGAATCGACAATATACGGAAATTGACTCCAATTATCCGGGCTGTACTTCTATGTGGCAGACAAGGGATCGCACTAAGAGGTCATCGTGATTCCGGTCCAACATCCACGGAAGTTGCAAAAGAAAGTGAAGGAAATTTCAAAGCACTATTGCGTTTTGCCTTGGAAAGTGGTGATGCAGATTTTCGTCAACATTTGGACACTGCTTCTGCCAAACCTACATATACAAGTCCATCTATTCAAAACGAAATAATAAATGCTGCTGAAAAAACGATTACAGAAAAACTTGTCGAGCACGTTAACAAGTCAAAATGTTTCGTAGTTATCGCTGATGAAACCATTGACGTCAGCGGAATTGAACAATTTTCAATCTGTGTGCGATATACCGGAAATTCAAAAGAGGGATATCGACTTTAGGAAGATATTTTGTGTTTCACACCTGTGAAAGATGTAACCGGGAAAGGGCTCAGCATTGCACTTCTAACAACTCTGAAAGAGTTGAAAGCTGAGTCTTCTTTAATGGTTGGGCAAGGTGAATTAAAAAAATGAGTACTGAAAAATTGCTGTGCCTTTCTTTTTTATGGAATTCCATAATAAATTTCCTTGTGTGCTATTTGTAATTTGTCTGTAACGTTTTTTCTATTGTCTCTTTCATTAACAAGGTTATGACGGAGCGCGCGCGATGAGTGGAATAGTCAAGGGTTGCGCAGTTGAAGTTAAAATATCAAAGAAGTTAAATTCGGCTATGCCGAAGTTTATATACCCTTGCAGTCCTTGACAATAATAATTTCACATGTTCAAAATTTGTTTTCTGCAACTCAATTCATTAATATACAAACAAAACAATTTTACTCTTCATACTATGTACAATTTGTTCTTCTTCTTCCCTCATTCCCTAAGCAAAGCAACGCACGCATACACATACAGTTTATGTAGCGTTGCGTCTGTGTGTGTATGCATGTGCTCTGTTGATTTGATGATGACGTAGTAGGCAGCAAGCAGAGCTGCCGGCAGCGATTGAACCGATTTATATAGACTGTAACTTGTGTTCTATTTATCCGATCAGGGTCAAATTTTGGGATCTGAGATTTTATATCAAATTCTATTATATTGGTAAATTTCATGGGGATACTCCAATTTTTGCAAAAATTTTTGTTCCAGAGTTATATGATATAGTAGTCCGATCCCAAAGATTTTCATACTTTATCTCACCCGGGTAAAAAAAAGCTCCCAAAAAAATTTCATCCCGATAGCTCTTAAGATGGCTGAGTAAAACGCGTACGCACCGACGGACAGACGGACAGACGGACATGGCTATATCGACTTAGCTTCTCATGCTGATCAAGAATATATATACTTTATGGGGTCGGAAACGTCTCCTTCTGTGCGTTACAAACATCTGACCAATTTTATAATACCCTCTGCAAGGGTATAAAAATCTTATCCACAAGCCATTTACCTCCATTGTGCAAATCACAGTTTAAATTTGGTCATCTCCCATGCATGCGACGTTCCATCAATCAGAAATTGTATTGAAATTGTATAATCAAAGCAATAGTTAATTTTTTTCGCCAATCAAGTAAAGCTGGTATCATTTTGCAGACTTTTATCAAGAATGATGCTCCTAATGCAAAGCGTACTCGATTGCTCAAATTTTGTGAAACTCAATGGGTGGAGCACCTTGATTCTTTACAATTGTTTCAAGATGTGTATGAATATGTTTGTCTGGCACTTGAAGAACTAGATGAAACTATGACAAAAGTTGACGGCGTTCAACCCAATGCACTTCTCACGTCTATACAAAAACCTCAGTTCATAATTGCTCTCACAGTTTTGAAACCTATCTTTCACTTAACGAAAAATCTCAGTTTAAGTTTACAAAAAAAGATTGCGATTTGAGCAGTTGTGTAAGATATGCAGATAAATTGTTGAGCGAAGTTCAAGATATGAGGAGAAATGCAAACGCCACATTTGGAAAAATTTTCGCAGAAGCAAAAGAAACTACTAAAAAAGTAGGAGGTTCGTTAAGTGTTCCGCGGGTTGTTGGACGCCAGGCAAACAGAGATAACAGAGAATACTATTGAAAATCAGTTTTTATCCCATTTTTGGATCATTATTGCAAAGAATTGGAGTCAAGATTTATGAAGCACCGTGATCTTTTTTCAAAAATTCAAACGATATTGCCATCAAAATGTGATCAACTGGACTTCGATAAGATCAAGTCAAGTGTAGAATCTTTTGAAAATCAATGGCCGAATACACACTCTTCGACCGAAGAATTTCAA
Source organism: Drosophila tropicalis (assembly GCF_018151085.1). Classification (NCBI taxonomy): domain Eukaryota; kingdom Metazoa; phylum Arthropoda; class Insecta; order Diptera; family Drosophilidae; genus Drosophila; species Drosophila tropicalis. The sequence goes on along the minus strand of NW_027172656.1, from coordinate 43,102 downwards.
GCTGAAATGAAAAAGTGGCAAAGGTAATTGACTTTTATGATTTCACAAGCACAATTATTGTTGAATGTTATATTTGTTCGCATTATTTTCATGTTCATTTATTTCATTCTTGTTTCCTCACCTTTCGATGGAAAAATAATTCAGTAAAGCAAGTAAAAATGTGGTTACAAATTAATTTTTGTACTACGCCATAAGATAAAATATAGCAAAACTTTTTTCAGGCGATGTTCGGAAATTCCAAAAGATGAGCGACAAAACACGTTCATTGATGCATTGAATCATTGTTGCGAGTCTTTTTGCCCCACGGTTCATCGGTATTTGCGAATTGCTGTTGCTCCGAGCGAACGCTCTTTTTCTTCACTAAGGAGGCTGAAAACGTACCTAAGAAGTACAATGGGTTAAGAGAGGTTGAACGGACTAGCTTTGCTCTTTGGGTCGGCACGCATACAATCAAAAATTAGGTTTTGCATTTGTGTGTGTGTGTCAACAAACACGAAGTACGAAACTTTTTCTTGCCTTACATTGAAAAAACAGTATAGCAAAAAGAAATATTTCTTGCTGAACAGCAAGTTTGTGTGTTGCAACAAACACGAAGTCGGAAACTTTTATTTTAATTTATTGTATTATAACCTACTTTTAAAGAAACTTGAAAGCCAATAACGCATTGCACATCGAATTCATATTGTCAATCAAGAGAAAACTAATGTTTCCATTTGTCAACTGTAGTAGGATAAGTAGTTTAAACTATAACGAACATCGATAAGTATGCTGGAATTGCCAACACTGTTGTGGCAGAGCAGTATGCACGTTAATTAACACTGAACAATGAGAAGAGAGACGGACAGACGAACAGAGGGGGTCATTCGATAAGCGACGATAAAAAAATACAGACGTGAAAATAAAATAAAGAATAAGCCTGTGATATAAAAGATTAATAAATAAAGATTAGACCTTGCTTCTACAAATTCAGAAGTGGTTCGAAATACACGCCATGGATGAGGTGAATATCAATAGTTTTTGCACGGTGCAATTAAAAAATTGGTTAGCCGTCTTGGAACTGCCGACAACTGGCAGCAAAGCTGAATTAGTTGCGCGCTTTAACCAGGTCCCGTTAATGGGCCGATGCTGTGCACCGTCGGTAACTGATGATAGTGGCCCAGAATCGGAGGAAGGGCAAATTAATGCAATGCTACAGAGTGGCCAAAATGCTGATCAAGCTGGCAACAACAGTATCAACGAAGACCCAGATTTGCAGCAACAAATTTTGCCAGACGAGCGAAGTGACGCCGCAGCGACAAATTCTGAAAATTTTAACGGAATGCTCAACGTAATACGACAATTAGAAGCAGAAGTCAAGGACCGCGAGCGTCTTCAAGCACAAGCGCAACACGACGGCGCTGCCGCAGTAGGCGCCAGAAGCCCAGACATTGCCGTCAGCGACAACAAAGGCGCGCAGACACATGATGAGCAACAAAAGATGTCGTTTGCGCTAGCGAAAGAAATCGTTGTTGACTTCGATGGACAAGACTGTGCATGCAAGTGGATCGGACAGTTAAAGAGCATTGCGCAAGTTTTTGAGTTAAACGAGACTTGTATGCGCATGTTGTTTGTGGCAAAACTAAAGTGTGCCGCAAAACGTTGGATTCAAGCGAACCCATGTTAAGACCTTACCTGGTCCTATGCGCGTCGATAACTCGATGAGGCTCGCCGGCTAGCTATAATCGGGTCGTGGGATTCGATAACCCTGCCTCTTTCGCGCACAACAATAAAAAAATGTATCAAACACAATCCAGGGTACATCATTGAGAACGACATCCACTGGAGACTGTTACTCAGGACTAAAAAAAGATATTACTACATATACTTCGGTCATCACACCCATCGGCTTGGGGATCTGGCCTTGGGCTTTGAATTGATCCCGGCATACCCACCCTTCCTGGCAGTTTTGGGTATCCTACTGCCCCATTTAAACACATTGCTGGTATTATCGGTTCATCACCGATCGCTCATCCCATTTCTCCGGGTTTCATTCACCGTCCCCCCCCCTTTTCCGACAAACCAAACTACTCAATATACATATATCATCTTTTCTCAATCGTTTATGAGAATTTTATAAAATGATAGGTTAACCTAATTAATTCCAATTTTTACGCGCTCACCGAGACATCACTCTGTCTCCAATGACCCGCTGGATTCGGGCAACAAAAAGAACAAAAAAAATATAAATTTGATAATTTCTCCTTTGCTTTTCTTTTAGACGCCAACCTGACCATAGGGGACCTACCTAAAAAAAGAGCTCTTCTTTTATGATAAGGACTACGTGCAGATTACACCTATTGGAGTTTTTGTGGGACTAATACGTTACGACAAGAGATGTAGCGGCGGCACGTTTTACAATAACGAGATTAATTATAATAAAAAAAGAACAAACGATATTAATAATATTGAGACTCGATATTGGCAAACCAAAAAAAACGAGGCTCATTCGAGCGATTAAATAAAAACGAATAAATAAATTAAATAAATAATTAATTGAGCAAACTAATAATTAAGTAAATGAATAACTGAATAAATAAATGTATGAGTAATTAGGATAAGGTTATATAAATAAATAATTAATTATGTATGATTTAGGCAATAAATTAGCTCTGTATGAGTATATAATATATATGTATATAAAAACGAGGACGATAAAAATAGACGGGGGATTACAATTTAAAATTAAATCGGTCTTGCGGGGAGCGTATTGGGTGATCACGTGGGTAACAGATTCACCTTACGACTCCCAAAGGATAGTTTAGGAGATTTCTCTTACGCCGGCTTCTGTGAAAATTTCAGGTTAAACTCGTGTTCAGGCCGGAACTCCCTCTTCTATTTCAATTTATAATTTTCTCCTGAAGGCGGAATATGTGGTGGTCACGAGGCCATGGAGAATCTTCATAATTATGGGGGGAAATAAAAAACTTGGCCAGGCCCCGAAGATATGCGGCCTGACCCCTGATGACTGCCGATTTGGTTGGCCTGTACGGAGAATTCCGAAGGTGAGGATAAGATTAGGACTAACTCCCCTGGGCCGTCCCTGAATATGAAAGATTCACTTACCCCTCTATCTTGTCCAATCCCGTATGGGCATATACCCAGGATTTGGCTTCCCTCTTGGAATAATTCACAGCATAAAATTTTTCTGGGTCCTCACATCACGTTTTTTTTTTTTTGGTATTAATTTCTTTTACTTTTTCTTTCTTAGGCTCTCGTCCTAACCAACCACTGTCGAGAACTTCTTCGACCGATTTGACCTTCATCTGTCCCGACTATCCCGACCAGGAACAGTCCCACTCCGAAATCCTCTCTCTCAAATTTGAAAAGCCGGGCTACCGATCTTCTCATTTGTTACCCGCTCCCTTACCCGTTTAAGGGGAAAAATTCCCTACCTTCCTGTCTCCATTATCCAACACTACATATTTCCCGACCTATCGATAACTATAAACAAAAAAAACACCCCAGCCATAACAACACACGAGCATATTTGTGGCTTGTCGCTATATATGTATATGACCGTGAAAAATGGCTCTACGCGAACTACAATCCACTCGGGATATCACACGACAGCGCTCCCAGGACCAGCTACGACACGCCCAACGAGGGAAAACGCCCACACACCCAGTGACTGAGGAATGACTACGCCATGCCCTGGATTGACCATTTCACACCGCTGGAATCAGGTGAGTACTTGAAGTATCTATTTCCTCAGTTTGCTGACCATATAAATTTGCTTTCAGGTAATCCCTCACCTTTTTGACTCTCCTTACTGTTTCAAATCCTTCGCATGATAGATGCCGCTAGGTTTTCCTTCGAGTGTCTCGGTTTCATATATATTGTTACCAACTAGGCTTCTTATTCGGCATTTCAGATACTTGCGCGCAAATTTCGCATTAAAATTCTTCCCAAAATTGCTTAAAACGAAATTTCGTCTATAAACTTCCTGTCCAGGTCGAAAATGCACCTCCCTTGACCGTCGGTTATAGGACAAAGCGCTTTTATCATGAGCGACTCTTAGCTTCTTTCGGACCTCGTCCCTCATTAGTGCCATTTTAGTTTCACGACTCGCAACATTTAGGTCATAGTCTTCCAATGACTGCAGCCCCAAGAAGTCTATATAGATCTTCTGGAATGACCGATAGGACTTTACTTCAGCTCCTATCCCCGGCTTCGGCCCACAATTGGTCGACTTTGTTTCTTTGCACACTCGGCAGTCCCGAACATAGGCCTTCACCTGAGCCACCATTCCTGGCCAGTGATACCTTTGACGGAGAATTGATAGAGTCTTCGCGATTCCCCCATGGCTTCGGATTGTGGGCTCGTGCGCCTGTGCCACCAAAGTTGTGGTCAATGCCGGAGGTATCCACAATCTCCATCCACCATCCAAGATCTCAGGGGGTCCCTGATGGGCGGATACCTTTTTAAAAATATATCCGTCCTCCACCATGAGGTCTGGAAGCTTTTCTTGGTTGGCGATGACTTCCTGCCGCAACTCCTTATATTCAGGGGAGTCAAACTCTGTAGTCTCCACGCCCAGGATAGAGTCCACTCTGATTTCCTCTACCATCCTGGATAGGGTGTCTGCCACAACGTTTTCTGACCCCTTTCGATGAACTATTTCGAAATCGAAAGCTTGCAGTTTTAGTGACCATCATGCTAATCGACCATCCAGGTCTTTCAGTGACATTAGCCACCTCAGACTCGAATGATCCGTGATGACCGTGAACGGCATCATCTCTACATACGGCCTAACTCGTTTGATCGCCATAATCGCCGCTAGACACTCCTTTTCAGTAACGCTGTAATTCCGCTGGCATTTATTCAATTTGTACGAATAGAATTCGATGGGTCTCTCACCTCCATCTGGATCTTCTTGGAAGAGTACCGCACCTATCCCAATATTAGAGGCGTCACACTGAATAAAAAACCTTCTTCCGAAATCGGGATGACTAAGAACTGGCGCTGTTGTTATCGCTTCCTTTAAGCGTCTTACCGCTTCTATAGCTTCGTCGGTCATATGGAACTTTCCATTCTTTTTAAGAGTGTCCGTGATTGGAGCAGCCAACTCTGCGAAGTTCTGTATGAACCTCCGGTACCATCCCACCGTGCCCAAGAAACTTCGCACTTCCCGAACACTTCTTGGAGTGATCAACTTCTGGATCGCTTCCACTTTCCGGGGGTCCGTTCTTAACACGCCTGCTCCGATGATGAAGCCCAGATATCTTAATTCTTTGTGACAGAAGTTCGATTTCTTTAAGCCGATGGTCAAGCCGGCCGACTTTAAACAGTCTGCCACCTGCTGTAGGACGCCTAAGTGGGATTCGCAATCAGGTGTGACTACCAACAAGTCATCCAGATAAACGAATACCTTTTCCCTGAGCCCAGCCGGTGTCACCTGATCCATTAGCCGGCATAAACTCTGGCCTGCATTTCAGAGTCCGAAAGGCATCACTGCAAACTGGTAGATTGGTCTCCCAGGGACTGTAAAAGCCGTAACAGGACGACTATGCTCGTCCAACTCAATCTGCCAGTATGCGTGCTTTAGGTCGACACTACTTATATATATCGTCTCTCCAATTCGACTCAGAATACCACCGATTTGCTGAAGTGGATAGGCATCTTTTTTTAGTGGCCTGATTGATTTTCCGTGCATCGAGGCACAACCGGTTTTTTCCAGGTTTCATGACCAACGTCACTGGATTGCTCCATGCGCTCTCGCTCTCTTCAATGACTCCCAACCGCAACATTTCATCCAATTCGTCATAAATTAAGCGTTGTTTGGCTGGAGACACGGGATAATGCCTCGATTTCACTGGTACCGTTCCTTCCAGTAGCTCGATCCGATGCTTCATGCGCGCTGTCCGCCCTAATCCTTCTTTTTCGTATGAAAGAAAGGAATCTTTTACCGCTTGTAGTCTAATCTGCTGCTGCTCCGATAGCGCGTGTGGCTCTTGTCCCAGTTCAGAGATTGGGTTCGGCTCCTGTTGTCTACCGCTGACATCTGCTGGAAACATTTCCCGGGCTATGCCGAATGCCTTCCAAAAATCCACCCCTAGATAAGCCGTTTGCTGTAGACTCGGGCACAGATAAAATAATATACTGCGCGCTATTCCTTTGAAGCTGGCCTCCACGCGCACCTGGCCAATAATCCGGTTCATTTGGCCACCAGCACTTGTTACTGAAGCTAGATATGGGGTCCTTTGAGCACCAGTTGTTCAACCAGCTCTCGACATCCCTTTCCTAAAACGCTTACGGAGGCCCCTGAATCCAATAATCCTTGTATGACCTGTTCTCCAATGGCCACGTCGGCATATGCTCTGGGATCGGACCTTTCTTCGGACACCACAGCTGCAGTAGTCAATCGAATTGTCTCTCGCTCCTATCTCCTTTGTCGAAACCTTTCTCGAGCCTTAAGAACTCGCCTAGATAGAGTAGTCATGCCCTCTAGCGAGTTCACCTGAAAAATTTTGTTCCTGGCTTCCAGGTATAGCCTCATTCGCTCTTCAAAAGGTTTCCCAAATCCACTTATTACCGACGAAGACTCAATATTTCGGACTAGTTTGGACGGTTCGATATCGTTTCGTTGGAACGGGACTCCGCCACTCTCGCCTCGCTCCTTCTCGAGTTTCCCGGATGACATTTGGGGCATCTGGGCATTACGGTATTTGATCGTCCACATTTGTAGCAGAAAATTCACAATCCTTGTAGGCGTGGCCAGATTTCTGGCATTTCCAACAAACCAAAATCCGTTGAGCCAATGAGTCCGTCATTGCCTCTATGGGAACCGATGGGACTACTGGTTCACCCCCGAGTTCCGAAACTGGCTCATATAAATCCTCAACGTGCCCGGTTCGGAAATCTTGGCGACGGTTTGCCGGTGCTCGGCTGAAACCGCTCTGTTTTGCCAACTCGTCAGCGAAATTCCTCGCGAAGATGGTCGACAGTGTAGGCCCGTATAGGGTACACCAGATGCTTCCATGACTCTCTCAGATTTTTTTTTATTGTCTTCACGACCCAGTCTTCCGAGAGTGGCGATTTTATTCCGGCCCGTAGCCTCCGCATTGCCTGGAAAAATGAATCCAACGACTCGCCTGTTTTGTGCCTCCTTTCCATCATGTCTTGGATTCGCTCGTAGTCACATCTAGTGTCACAATACTGGTCTTCCATCGCAGCCTTCAGCGATGGCCAGTCCGATGGTGGTTTCGTCCGCATTTGCAGCCAGTACCACTCTGACGCATCGTCCGACAGCAATTGGTGAAAGTCTCGGAGTATTTCCTCCCACGGCGTGTTGTAGTGTCTCTGGAGGTGTTCCACGCGAAACAAGAAATCTTCCACTGTAATGCCTCCGGATCGGCCCGAAAACATCACCTGCCATTTGGAGATGGGAACGAACACCCTTCGAGATTGGTCCGCGACTCGGTAACTAGATGGCCTCTTTCTCTGGGGAAGTAGAGGTGGTTGGTTGTTCCCCCCTGTCGACTTCCGCTTCTGCCCGTTGTTCACTTTGCCTCATCTGCTGATACGTTCTATTGCATTGGTGACCCGGCAGCGCCGTGGACGCTGATATGCCAGCTCCGGGTAACGGGAATTGGTTGCTGGATTGCCAGTTTCCTCTGTGAAGTTGGTCCCATCCGTTTGCCTGGAGTCCGGCTCCACTCACCGGCGCAGTTCCCATATTTGGGGCTTCACCCGCCATACGCTGTGGATTCTCCCTTATACTGGATTGGGCCGCGTGTCGCCTCGGATATGCTGGTTGTTCTCCCCCATATGGACGCGCCCCCGGCTGTGAAACCTGTGTAATACCCGAACGGCTGGACCCTATGGACGACCCTTTTCTCACCTCTAGACGATCCATTAGTTTCTCGAAGCCTTCTTCTAGACTCTTATCTATTCTACGGCTCACGAAGTCGGTCATCTCCTGCCTCATCTGAGTGTGACACTGCTGGACCGCCGCTTCGAGCTGTCTAATTGATACTGCCGCATACGCCTCGGCATTTTCCCGGGAAAACTGTTCTTGTATCGGATCGAGGCCCATATTCAAAGGAGCGCTTACTGGGGTCGCTACATCATTTAAAGATAGCCGCCTTGGGATAGCCCCTTGAGAAAACCGCGTATCCCGCTGTCCCATTCCCACCAACATCTGAGCTGCTGTTAGGGTGGAGCAGTTGGGAGGCTGGTTATTGGATTCTTCATCGGCCTTCATCATCCCCATTTAACCTACTTTTTGTATTAATTTAAAATTACTATCGTTAATCTAATCTTTACTCCCTTCTACTTTTTTTTGTTTTTATTTTTGTTATTCACCAATATACTTTCTCTTTATTTTTTTAGACCTTGACTGATTCTCGGATCTATGCAGGAAAAAGGGGAATCTAGTGAGAAACCGACGGTTACACTCCCCGGGATGAGTCTGACCAATTCATCTATGCCAGCCTTTTACGTTGAACGTCGTGTGCGTGTGACCGAGAAGTATTACTAAACAAATAGTAGGTCGTCGACTGTCCAGGTCATCAATCGTAAATTTGATGACCGACAGTCAAGAACCTGACCAGTTCAAATTTGTGATGAAAATCTATTTGCTTTCAGGTGACCATGCTCTTTCGATGACGTACCAGGAGGATGCAACATATTACGCTATGTAAACGGATCACCCCCCCTGATGACGGGACGCTACTGCAAACTTCATCAAAGTCTGAGGCCGCCCGTACTAAGTTCCACTTAGCTACCACACTAATAGAAAACATCACGTAAGTTTAGACAAGATGACTAACATAATTCCACATACTAACTACACCTAACAATGTCCAACTATCTCAGCAATCGTATCTTCTACTCTATAATTTGACGCTAATGCTACCTCCGGGCGAATCGCTTAGGCATTATACCGCCTGTGCGATGACTCCGGCTACTTTTACTTTCTTCTTTAATTTTTTTTTTCTTTTACTGATATCTCTCCTGTTTGTTTCAGATCGACATGATTCCATCAGAGCACGCTCGCTAATTACAGACGACTTCTTCCGTTGTAATGCCGCCGTGGCTGATAAAAAAATTTCGATCTGGAGCCATCAGGTACTAGACAATGTTCGGTCTGTTCTCCGCTTTCCTAGACACCGGGTTCCCGCCTATCCCGGTAATAGACGAGCATCCTTAGCAGCAACGAAACAAAAGGGACATTGTAAGCTAACACTATCGTTCCAGAAACTCGGATTTTCACCGATCGTTAGAACGTTCCTCATTTGAGTGGGCTCGGACCCATGCGTTCCTCTCCCCCAAAAATGAATAACTTGTTCGATGAAAACCGAATTTCTGTTGATTAAATTGGGCGCCATTTATTGTTAAGACCTTACCTGGTTCTATGCGCGTCGATAACTCGATGAGGCTCCCCGGCTTGCTATAATCGGGTCGTGGGATTCGATAACCCTGCCTCTTTCGCGCACAACAATAAAAAAATGTATCAAACACAATCCAGGGTACATCATTGAGAACGACATCCACTGGAGACTGTTACTCAGGACTAAAAAAAGATATTACTACGTATACTTCGGTCATTATACACACAAACGCTTCACACCCATCGGCTTGGGGATCTGGCCTTGGGCTTTGAATTGATCCCGGCATACCCACCCTTCCTGGCAGTTTTGGGTATCCTACTGCCCCATTTAAACACATTGCTGGTATTATCGGTTCATCACCGATCGCTCATCCCATTTCTCCGGGTTTCATTCACCGTCCCCCCCCTTTCCGACAAACCAAACTACTCAATATATATCATCTTTTTCTCAATCGTTTATGATAATTTTATAAAATGATAGGTTAACCTAATTACTTCCAATTTTTACGCGCTCACCGAGACATCACTCTGTCTCCAATGACCCGCTGGATTCGGGCAACAAAAAGAACAAAAAAAATATAAATTTGATAATTTCTCCTTTGCTTTTCTTTTAGACGCCAACCTGACCATAGGGGACCTACCTAAAAAAAGAGCTCTTCTTTTATGATAAGGACTACGTGCAGATTACACCTATTGGAGTTTTTGTGGGACTAATACGTTACGACAAGAGATGTAGCGGCGGCACGTTTTACAATAACGAGATTAATTATAATAAAAAAGAACAAACGATATTAATAATATTGAGACTCGATATTGGCAAACCAAAAAAAACGAGGCTCATTCGAGCGATTAAATAAAAACGAATAAATAAATTAAATAAATAATTAATTGAGCAAACTAATAATTAAGTAAATGAATAACTGAATAAATAAATGTATGAGTAATTAGGATAAGGTTATATAAATAAATAATTAATTATGTATGATTTAGGCAATAAATTAGCTCTGTATGAGTATATAATATATATGTATATAAAAACGAGGACGATAAAAATAGACGGGGGATTACAATTTAAAATTAAATCGGTCTTGCGGGGAGCGTATTGGGTGATCACGTGGGTAACAGATTCACCTTACGACTCCCAAAGGATAGTTTAGGAGATTTCTCTTACGCCGGCTTCTGTGAAAATTTCAGGTTAAACTCGTGTTCAGGCCGGAACTCCCTCTTCTATTTCAATTTATAATTTTCTCCTGAAGGCGGAATATGTGGTGGTCACGAGGCCATGGAGAATCTTCATAATTATGGGGGGAAATAAAAAACTTGGCCAGGCCCCGAAGATATGCGGCCTGACCCCTGATGACTGCCGATTTGGTTGGCCTGTACGGAGAATTCCGAAGGTGAGGATAAGATTAGGACTAACTCCCCTGGGCCGTCCCTGAATATGAAAGATTCACTTACCCCTCTATCTTGTCCAATCCCGTATGGGCATATACCCAGGATTTGGCTTCCCTCTTGGAATAATTCACAGCATAAAATTTTTCTGGGTCCTCACATCACGTTTTTTTTTCTTTTGGTATTAATTTCTTTTACTTTTTCTTTCTTAGGCTCTCGTCCTAACCAACCACTGTCGAGAACTTCTTCGACCGATTTGACCTTCATCTGTCCCGACTATCCCGACCAGGAACAGTCCCACTCCGAAATCCTCTCTCTCAAATTTGAAAAGCCGGGCTACCGATCTTCTCATTTGTTACCCGCTCCCTTACCCGTTTAAGGGGAAAAATTCCCCTACCTTCCTGTCTCCATTATCCAACACTACATATTTCCCGACCTATCGATAACTATAAACAAAAAAAACACCCCAGCCATAACACCCAACACGTTTGATCGAACCGTTCGAGCAGCTGTGCGAAAATTTAATTTTGGCATTTGGTCAAACAAGCTCGAAGGCAACCTTGCGACGAAATTTTGAACAGCGCATGTGGCAACGCCAGGAAAAGTTTTCCACTTATTTCGAAGCAAAGATGACTTTGGCACAAAATATAACATTGGATACAGAGGAGCTGTTGGAGCATCTGATTGAAGGTATCCCGTCGGATATTTTGCGTAAAACCACCAATCATTAAAAAGAGCGCAGATGGAAAGGACTGGCGCTGTTACAATTGCAATGCACGAGGACACATTGCCAAGGATTGCGGTAAACCGAAGAGACCACCCGGTTCGTGTTATGGATGTGGCGTTGATGATCACTTTATTGCCCAATGTCCAAAGAGAAAAATGCGCCGAGGAGAGGATGATGACTATGTAAGATATATTAAGATTTACTTGGAGGGTTATACTAATTTACATATACTCGCAGAATGTCTCATAGACTCAGGAAGCAGTACATCAATAATTAAAAAATCAAGGGTGCCAGCTGAAATTTGCCTGCATCCTGTTTTGAAGTTATATTTTGGAGTAAATAAAAGTCTATTAAAAATACATGGCAAGATTTTCTGTTTCATAATTAAGAATAAAGAAAAAATTAATTTTGAGTTAATTGTGGTTGCTGAAGAGTCTATGAGTCAAGATGCAATATTGGGGCGAAATTTTTGAAAGCCTGTGGCTTGCGTATAGATTTAAGATTGGACGGGATTGTGAAATTGAGCCTGGTAACGAAGAAATTTCAAACGACAATTGTAAAGTAGATAGAAGTCGATCGTTATGTCCTGTTGAAGATAGTGCTAAAGAGCGAAAGTTATGTAAAGAAATTGTTATGAATCGATCGTTAAGTACTGATGAAGAGATTGTTAAAGACCAGAAATTATGTAAAGAAAGTGTTACGAATCAATTGTTATGTACTTATCCAGACGAAGAGCAAGAGTTAGTTAATGATCAAGTGTTGATAGCTGAGAGTCGTAACTTATGTGAGGAGATTGTTATGTTAGCTGATAGTAAAGAAGATGTAAAGAAGTCAGTTATGTTAGAAATTCACGATGATAACTTTGAGAGTGACATGATGAATATAGACATAGGAGGCGAAGAAGAAATAGATTGTACGTGTGGAGAAGAAATAGATTTTAGTACGAAAAGTCGGCTTATGAAAATCTTTAGAGAGAATTATGTTAATGCTAAGAGCCCACAAGTCCCAATTAGGAGCGAATTAAAGATTTGTCTAGAGAAGTCTAAACCGTTCAGTTGTTCACCTCGGAGACTGTCATACGAGGAGAAAGAATACCTTCAGTAAATGTTGGACGAATACTTGAAAGAAGGAATAATTCGTGCTAGTGAGTCAGAATATGCCTCTCCAATTGTTTTAGTGAAGAAAAAAACGGAAGGTTTGAGATTATGCATCGACTTTAGGAAACTGAATAAAATTACATTGAAAGATAATTACCCGTTGCCCTTAATCGATGATTTGCTAGATAAACTCGTTAATAAAACAGTTTTTACAAAGTTAGATTTGAAAAATGGGTACTTTCATGTCTTTATGAACGAGGATTCAGTGAAATTTACGTCATTTGTTACGCCATTAGGTTAGTTCGAATTTTTACGAATGCCGATGGGGTTGAAAACTGCACCAGCTGTTTTCCAACGATTTGTAAATAAAATTTTTGCAGATTTGATAAAAGAAAATAAGGTTATTGTCTATATGGACGATATTACGATAGATATGGAGGAGCATCTAAAAGTTTTAAAAGAAGTTTTTGCAAGATTGGTACAAAATAAGTTACAGTTACGGTTAGACAAGTGTGAATTTTTACAATTAAAAGTCAAATACTTAGGATTCAATATCTCAAGTGAAGGTATTAAAGCTGACGATAGTGGAATAGAAGCAGTTAAGAATTTTCCAACGCCAGAAAAAGTGCAGACAGTGCAAAGTTTTCTAGGGTTATGTTCATACTTCCGAAGATTTATTAAGGATTTTTCGATAATAGCTAAGCCATTGTACGATCTTCTTAGAAAGGATACTCCTTTTAAGTTTGGAAAAGCAGAGCTAGAGTGTTTTTAACTCTTAAAGAGAAGTTAAAGCAATTTTTGATTATAAGCATGAGACAGAGTTGCATTGTGATGCAAGTGCACTTGGTTTCGGGGCTGCTCTAATGCAAAAGAAAGTCGACGGTAAATTGCACCCGGTATTTTATTTTTCTAAGCGATCAGCGGAAACAGAATCAAAATACCACAGTTTGGAATTAGAAACTTTAGCAATTATTTATGCACTTCGCAGATTTAGAATTTATTTGCAAGGCAAACGGTTTAAGATTTTAACAGACTGTAATTCGCTGACTCTCACATTAAAAAGAGTTGAGCTAAATCCTAGAATTGCTAGATGGGCGTTAGAGTTGCAGAATTACGACTATGAATTAAGTCATAGAGCAGGAAAGAAAATGCAGCATGTGGATGCATTAAGTAGATGTATGGGAGTTTTGGTTGTAGAATCTAATAGTTTCGAGGAAAACCTAATTATATGTCAAGCCAAAGATTCGGAAATTAAGAAAATTAGAAATCGTTTGGAGAAAATGGAAGATAAAATGTTCGAAATGCGAAACGGAGTGTTGTTTAGAAAATCCAGAGATGGCAGGTTATTGTTTTATGTTCCTGAAGATATGGAGAATCAGGTTTTGCACAAATATCATAATGAACTTGGGCATATCGGCAGGGATAAGATGATGGATACGATTTCAAAGAATTATTGGTTCAAAAACATTAAGGATAAATGCACTAGTCACATCGAAAATTGTTTAAAATGTGTAGCTTTTTCCCCCAAATCAGGAAAAATAGAAGGACTATTGCATAGCATACCAAAAGGAGATAAGCCATTCGAACTAATACATATCGATCATTACGGACCAGTGGCAGCAGGGAGAGCAAACAAACACATATTCGTTGTAGTGGACGGATTCACTAAGTTTGTTAGATTGTATACAACAAAGTCTACAAGCACGAAAGAAGTAGTGAAAGCGTTAAGAGATTATTTTAGGGCATATAGCCGACCTATGTAAGTGTATTGTCTCAGATAGAGGGAGCTGTTTTACGTCTAGTGAGTTTGAACAATTTATGACAGAATGTAACATAAAACCACTCGTCGGTACATGCTCAGGCTTCGTAGTGTGTGTGTGTGACGTGAAGTTGTACAACATCGCATTTCAATAGCTCCCTCAACCAAAATTTTTGATTTTCGACAAAAAGCGACAATGCGAATAGGTAATGCCTCTGTGAAAAGAATATGAGAAAGTATTGGCAGTAGCTTCGTATGTGTCACGGTGGCTGTGCGGAATATCCCTGGTTCGAATCCCAACTCGATTATCGTTAATGAAGGTTTTTTCTGTCTATTTTTTTTATTTATATAAAAATAAATAAAAAAATATAAACAAAAAGAAAAAAAAACGAAAATAGAAATAAATTCTATGGTTAGTGATAAAACACTTGAAGCAAACGGCCAAGTTGAATAGATTGAATAGAAGCATAGGTCCAATGATAGCGAAACTTGTAGAACCAGAGAGAAATTTGCATTGGGACTCTGTAATTGAAACAGTAGAATTTTCTTTTAATAACACTTTGCATAGAAGTATTAAGCAACAGCCAAGTAAAATGCTGTTTGGAGTAGAACAGAAAGGTGAGGTTATTGATCAGTTAAGAGAAAAGTTAGAAGAAATCCAATGTCCTGAGAAACCGGAAAGTTTAAAAAAGATTCGTAAAGAAGCGATAGAAAAGCAGAAAAAAGCGCAGTCGTACAATGAAACGTATTACAACAAGTCTAAGATAATGCCAACACAGTATAAAAAAGGAGATTTCGTGTTGGTAAAGAATTTTGATAGTACAGCTGGAGTGTCGGGGAAATTGATACCTAAACATAAAGGACCTTACGTAGTTGAAAAGGTATTAAGAAATGATAGATTTTTGCTTAAAGACGTCGACGGTTTCCACGTTTCACGCAATCCCTATCAAGGTGTGTGGAGTGCACAGAACATGAGACACTGGGTGGGGAAAAAGAGGCCAAATAGTAGAGAATAAGAACTATTGTATTACACAAAATCTTCTTTAATGTATAAAATTCAAATATCATATCAATTGTATATTTATAGTCTAAGTTTCACAAATGTTATAATGTAAATAGCAAAATAGGATCAGGAGATCCAACTGTCACGATGGCCGAGTTGTAGTAGGATAAGTAGTTTAAACTACGAACATCGACAAGTATGCTGGAATTGCCAACACTGTTGTGGCAGAGCAGTATGCACGTTAATTAACACTGAACAATGAGAAGAGAGACAGACAGACGAACAGAGAGGGTCATTCGATAAGCGACGATCAAAGAATACAGACGTGAAAATAAAATAAAGAATAAGCCTGTGATATAAAAGATTAATAAATAAAGATTAAACCTTGCTTCTACACAACAAACATTTTTTATACCATACACCCATAGGGTGAAATGGTATATTAAAGTCTCCAAAATGTATGTAACAGGCAGAAGGAAGCTTCTCCGACCCTATAAAGTATATATATTCTTGATCAGGATGAAGTCGAGTCGATCTAGCCATGTCCGTCTGTCCGTCCGTCCGTCCGTCCGAATGAACACGCAGATCTCGGAGACTATAAGAGCTAGAGCCACCAAATTTGGTATGTATACTCGTGTATTATGTAAATATATAGAGTTAATTGGAATCACATAAAACTGTTTTCCTTAAAAAGTATAACAGATAGAGCCATAAAATTTGGTTTGTATACTCGTTTAGTTAGCGCGCAGCAACTAATTGTTTAAACTTTTTGCCACGCCCCCTTACGCCCCCAGGAATCACATAAAACTGTTTTTCTTAAAAAGCATAACAGCTAGAGACATCAAATTTGGTTTATATACTCGTTTAGTTAGCGCGCAGAAACTAATTGTTCAAACTTTTCGCCACGCCCCCTTCCGCCCCCGGAATTTACATAAAACTGATTTCCCTAAAAACTATGATAGCTACATTAAATTTGGTATGCAGACTAGCTTAATAGACGCGCAGATATTGGCTGTTTAAAAATTTTGCCACGCCCATTTCCGCCCCCGCAAATTAAACAAAACTGATTTTATCAAAAACTAACAAAGCTAAAGTCACTAAATTTAGTATGTAGACTGGCTTAGTATGCGCGCAGGGTATACATATATATTTTCATATTTGGCCACGCCCACTTCCGCCTCCATAATTTCACAATCAAATTCGGCAGTCTAATTATTCTTATCTATTTCTATCAAACTACCAAATTTTATTGAAATCGGACTAGAAACATGCAAAATACGCGTATGAACGTATTTTACAAAGCAGTCTACAAGGCCAGAATTGGCCGTTGGCTAGTGGCGGCGCTAGAGTGCTCGTAAGTTCGTAGGGTGAGCGAGATAGCACATATGTATGTAGTATAAAGCATGTAAAAACAATTCAATAGACATATGTATATACATTTGGTTTTCGAAATTTGAAATATTTGTTTCACCTGGTGTATGGTATACCCAAGTCGACGAGTCGACTTATTTGCTTAATTTTTTTTTCAAATCATTTTTTTTCTGACAATCACGAGTCGAATTGTTTCCGAAGTGCCATTGCCGAACCTACACGAGCATTTACAATGTATGTGAGACGACACCGCTGCGGCAGAGCTGTCCCCTAATCCGGGGAATGGGCCGTGCCGACCACTGCTCTAATATATCAATGACTACTTTATAAATTTCCTCAGCCATTGTTGCGGATTTTTCCGAAATAGTATTTGGTGTCTGTTCGTTAGACAAATTATTCTCTTGAAAGAGTTTATCAAGAGACTTTGTGCTCCTTTAATTGTAATTTTTAAATTATCTGAATCCAAATTAGATAAAAAATTCATTTTGCTTGTTTTGCAATCTATTTACTGTCAATTAGAAAAAGCTTATACTCACAATGAGCTACATTTGTACTCATTATGAACTTTTTCATGTTATTAAAAAAATAAGAAACAATATAAAAGAATCAGGAGAAATACATGACAACCGTTATATGCATGACAAAAAACAAAAAAAAACCAAAACGAAAAAAAATCAAAACTATCAAAAGTCACGATCGGGAGTTGAACCAGGGATTCATCATGATAAGGCAGGGCCTCTACCCACTAGGCCGCCGAGCTGCTTGGAGACCACTCGGAGTTTTACCTATAAGTCACCGAAGATATAACTTTAAACGCGATTTATTAGGAAAATATAGAATAGTGCGCCGAAATATTTCACACAGCTTCAAATGACGGGGTATTCTACAACCTATCCAAAATTCATCCAAATTGGTGATTTGCATACCTGAAGTTCCCCTTGTAAATCTAGTGCAACCTGTACATACGCAGTGGAAATAATAGACTTTAAGTCTGCGGTTTGCTCTTCCCGTAACCTGGGCTCTATATCAAACTCTAGCTCACTGACAGCAGGGACTTCAATGGCATTTATAGCCATAAGTGCATCATCCAGTGTTTCCGGAGGTACAGCAGAAGTTTTTAGAAGGGGAGAATCAGACAACAATTCGGCAGATACAATCTCATTCCTATCGTGCGGCAGTACCTCTATCTCTTTCCTTAATATGTCAAAAGACTTCAGAACAGCAGTGAGATTCATATTAATACATTCAGTCGGTTAATTCATAAGTAACATAGATTCTTTTTCATATTTCATTTCTTTCAGTTTACAAAGTCTAATATAAATGAAATGCAGGAGATCGCTGCCTATAATCATCGGCAGTTCGGTTGCTTTGTTCGGCAAAACTTCAAACGTATGTATGGTCTCCGTACTGCGGAGGCGAACACTACACTGGACTTGGCCCAAAGACCGAAGTTGGCTATTTCCTAAACCACGGCAGTTTAATCTACTGGGATTAAGACGGCAGTTGGGGGGGGGGATTTCAGATTCACGGATAAAACTCTTCGGACTGCCCGAGTCGAGAAGAGAAAACATATTTATAAATTTCTTATCTTGCACTTCATCACAAACAAAAGCAACACTCACCAGTTGTAGATGGTGCTTGCTCGGAATTCAGCAGCAACGGTTACTGCAGCGGCAGGTACAGCAGTAAGCACGGCGGCAGCGGTTGCAGCGGTGGTAAGCACAGCTGCAGCGGCAGGCACAGCAGTGGGTACGACGGCGGCGGGTACGGCGGTGGTGGGCACGGCTGCAGCGGCTACAGCAGCGGCGGGCACAGTGGCAACAGATACTGGGGCGGCAGGCACATCAGTAAGCACGGCGGGGGCGCGGCCGCAGCAGACACAGCAATGGAGTCAGTGGCAGCGGAGGGCGTGGAGGCGGCCACCTTGGACGCGGAGCGTGTGGCCTGCTGTGTACCGAAATATATATCCTTTCGGGTAGTCATCCCACTTCTGAGCTATAATGGCTTATTTATTTTCTGAAATTACAAATACAATTTATTTTTAGCTGCGCAGCTAGTGCGTCTGCCTCGTTGTCTTGTTGCCGGAAGAAGAAAGAGGAACTCTCCAGTGTGGCCTTAGGCCGCATACCGATATTTTCCATACGCGACTTAATACTAACAATCGATACTTAAAATACTGTGTTACTACTAACAATCGATACTTAAAATACGGGCTTCGAAATATGTGTGAACATTAAACAGAATTCCTAAATAACTGACATCTTACAACTCGGCCGTCCTGACAAGGAATCGGCCTCGATTCTAGTTGCTAACGAAAAGGGGTAAATAATAACATTAAATGGCTAGTGTCGCCCTTGTTTGGATATCAGAAGTGCAATCTCTATCAGGGGTAACCCATAGCTTTAATTTGGAGGCTTCTAAGACCCCGTCCATGATGAAATAACATAAGGTGGTCCCGTCAGCAAGAGACATACACTTAACGTATGCTTGCAATAAGTGCGAGTGAAAGGAATAGTATTCTGAGTGTCTATTGAGGGTGAGCGAGACGGTGATGTAAGTGAGCAAACGTGCCCTGAAGTTAACTGTATACTTCGGTAAGCTTCGGCTTCCGACGAGACCACCTTATGTTATTTCATCATGACCCCGTCTTACGGCAGTTGGGTGATCTGGGAGCCCTCCACATCCCGGATAACATATCGGTCATTGGGAAGTTTTTGATTAACAACGTAAGGGCCACGATACCTTCTGATAAGTTTTTTGTTTGTACCTGCCGAAGTATTCACATTCTTAATAACTACGAAATCCCCCTCATCAAAGCTAACGGCAGGGAGCTATTCTTGAGACTTGGCAATGTTACGGAAGTCTATTCTCCGGACGTCCACCTCTGAGGCATCGACATCAGCCGTCCTCTCATCCAACCGTTCGGTTCAATCCCGAATAAGAGTACGGAAGCGGCAAATTTTGTTGAGGAGTGGACAGTTGTTGAACCCAATCCGCATGGTCCACGGTTTCCGTCAGTTTACCTAACATAGCGGTTAACCCGCTCGACTTGGCCGTTGGCCCGGGGTGAGGCAGTGGTATTCTGTACATGAATTATATTATTACACCTCAGTGTAGCATGTGCTAGAATAACAAAGTAATAACATTACAAAACATATTGTAGCAATTAGTTACAATATTTATGTGCGCAACATTCAAGTGCATTTGCCTCTTTAGTAACATGACCACCCATAAGTGCATGGTGCTGGACAATTGCTGTGTCGGCAAATATAACACGTGCGGCCGCTCTGGCCCAATATGCAATATGATACATCCTCACTCTCCCGCTGCGACGGCATATACACATACATACTCTTATGTAAACATTTATATATTTATACATTAATATGCTTATACATAAGAATACCGCTCCTCTGCCTGCATTTCTAGCAGCGCAGCTACGCGGTCTTAGCTATAGTTAACAATTGTATCAGAATTAAGAATCATTGAATAAAGTAAACTCAAACTGAACACAACGTTTTTTCTACATGGCGACCGTGACAAAAGTCACATATATATAAGTCATGTCCTTCGTTGGTGGATTCTTACCATATCCTTCCTTGGGAATAAGGATTGGACTTGGGAACTCTGGTTTTCAGTGGTGACACACAACACAACAGTTGATTAGAACGTTATAAGATTGTTTTATTTAGTCGTACTTGATGTAACTAGTTCCCGCTCGGTGGAGCGTGGTCCTTTAAATATACCCCGAGATGCCCTATGGGCGCTGGCGTCATGCCGTCGGCAGCGGCGTTGGGATCGTGTCCAAAGTGGGTCGCCTCTTCCGGCGAATTCTGCGTATCGGCAATATTCAAAGAATGGCTTGGCTAATAATACAAAAGTGCTTATGCTAGAAAAGGAAAGTGAAGTGTGTAGTGTGACCCATTATGGGTCGTCTTGGGTCACATATCTGCTTGGGTCGCATAAATATAAATTGCTTACTTGGCTAAGTATGTTAAGTGTTTACAGGAAATGAAAGATGTGGGTTTCTTAGTTAACTAAAAGTGACAAATGGTGTAGATCGCGATGCACTTAGATCATACGCGTGTGTGTGTGGTCTGTTAGTGTACCTAGAATGTATGGGAGTGTGTGTGTGGTCAAGGGTTAGTATTACTTAGATCGAGGGAGGGTATTTTACCCGATACTCGTTCAGGCGTTTCTGGTAGAGTGTGCTGATCGAGTCCCTTTGTAATGTGAGAGGCCGGGTGGCGGGGCATGGTCTGGTTTGTAAGGGGAAAGGCGCCCATCGGGTGCTTGTTGTGTGGGAGGAGGAGAAAGAGGCCTCGTGTGAGGATGGGTGTGCTAACTCCTCCCCCTCAAAAATCGACGTCCCGGAGATCCTTTGTTCTTATCGGTGGTGATCCTGGGGGAGGGTGGTGTTTTTGGGCGCACCTTCTTCAGAATCCAACCTATGGAGATGGCAAGGAGTACAAAGATTGACGTCGCGCAACTTTGTTAGGGTATCCAGGCGGCGTAAATTGTTTATATGCAAATTGTAAACGTATTCCACGTTTAACCTGTGCCCTTCGTTTATGACTTCTGTCAAAGTGGAAGGTGTTGCCACCATTCTTGTGATCGTCTGGTTTTATTACCAATTGTCACTGATTCGTTTGAAAATTGAATGACGAAGGTACCGTTTTGGTCTGATTCTACAACGCCGTTCGTCATCTTCCCTTTAAAGTTGGTCGTGAGTATAGTGCTGTGTAGTACCCGTGGCATTGCTATGTTGTATAGGAGCAAAGTACCGTTCACGAAGATGGTTGGTTGAGCGAATTCAATGGCCTCTATGATGTTATTGTAAGGCAGACTTGGTGTCGTTTTGATGATATCCTGTAGCTCGTCTATGTCCAGCACTCTTGTACCGATGAGAGACACAAAATGAGGGGGCTTGTATTGGAAGCAGAAGGGTGTTTTTAGTGTGATATTAAATTTAACTTAGCTTCTAGTTGTTTAGGTGCTGTGTATAGGTGTGTTTCTACTTAATGTGTGATTTGTGTAGCTTCTTCCCAGTTTGTGTGATTACTGTAACCCTATTGTCTTGAGCAACTTTTTCCTGGAAAAATCTCTTTGCGTGTTTCCCTTTGATTTGTTTGTTGGCCACGAGAATTTCTTGGTCAGCCTCATATGATAAAGGGTTGTCCCTTTTCAGATTCTTGTCCCTATTTGTAATTGCTTGCTGATGCTCAAGCAATCCTCTAACGTTTTCCAGGAGTGTTTCCTTGGGATTGGTGGTTTCGCGGTTCGATTAAAAAAAAGATCGACGGGTTTCCTTTTAGTTACGGAGTGTATGGATTGATTATATCTTGTGACCGCCAACTTTGCCAACTGCGCGGCAACGTTGAGTGGAATCGCTCTACTTGTCCATTTACCTCACTTTTTTGCGAAGGGGTCCGGTAAATCTCGATTTGTAATTCATGCAGATGATTGACGATGATGGGACAAAACAATCCTCGCTCATTGTCCATTACTATTAATTTAGGCTCTGAAAAATATGCTAGAACGTCCATAAGTTTTTCTTTGAGGTGTATAGACGATCTGTTCTCGATAGGGAACAACATTGCGTATTTCGAGAATTTGTCAATGCAGGACAAAAACCATAATTTTTCAATTACGAAGAGGTCGATGTGTAGAATTTCGCATGGCATGCAAGGTATTGGTGTCGGCTGCAGGTAAGATTTCTTTGGTCGACGGTTACATTTTTGTGATCCACATATGGTGCATTTTGACACATAACTCCTGATTTTGGCCGCCATTTTTGGGAAAAAAACCTCAAGAGAATTTGCTGTTTGTTCTCCAGGTAATTCCTATGGGCTCTTCGGTGTTCCTTTTGGATTATGTAGTGGATTTGATCCTCTGAAGTTATATCCTCTACGATTCCTTGTGCTAGGCGGATTTTATAGCCGTTAAAATATTTCCAGATTATGGATTGTATGTCGGGAATGGCGATTTCCGGGACCTTGATTCCATTTAGATGAGTTTTGGAAAGTGCTCCTTCGAGAGCAGTTCTAGATAGGGCAATGTCTCTGGTCAGATCTATATGTACCATATGTCGCTGGAATCCAGGGTATGGTTCGGTGGAGGTGTCAATGCCCGTCCCTATGATGAAGATTACCTGATTCCGAAATGAGTTGAGTGGGGTGTCAACTCGGTGCAGTGGAAGGCGAAGTGTTTGTCCAGCCGATTGTGTTTGCCTGAGAGGGTTTAGATGCGAGGCTTTTCCCGGCTTATAGAACAACTTGCAATTATATTCCTCAATCCGGGCCTTCCATCTTTTTAGTTTGGCGTTTGAGTTGCGGTTTCCCAGGGCAAAGTTCAATGTTTGGTGATCGGTGTATATCCTGATTTCCTCGGCTCCATATACATAAATATGAGCGCAATGTCTCCAGTTCCCATAGGATGGCTAGCATTTCTTTTTCGTTGGTTGCGTAATTCTCTTCCGTTCGTGATAGCCCCCGAGAAATAAAGGAGATTGGTCGATCCTTTTCATCCTGTAACTGGAATAGGACACCTCCAAGTGCCTCGTTGGATGCGTCGCTCGTGAGGTTTAACGGCTTGCTGAACTCCGGGAAGGCTAGGACTTCGGATGAAACTAGTAGTGTTTTAAGATACTCGAAGGCATTCAATTCGTTTTCCCCCAAGGGGATTTGCACCTTCCTTGATTGGCTCGCTCTAACTTGACCCAGATCTCCCCTCGTGAGGTTAGTGAGAGGTTTGGCTACCTTGGCGTTATATCGGATGAATTTCCTGTAATATGATGCCATTCCCAAGAAGCTGTTGAGCTCCTTTAGGTTGGTTGGAGGCTTCATTGCGGTGACGGCTGCTACTTTCTTCTCGTCGGTGCGTATCCCTTCACTTGACACCGTGTATCCCAGGAAATTTACCTCGGTTTTCATGAAGGTTGTTTTCTCCAGGTTAACCCGAAGGTTGACTTCTGAAACTTTTTCGAAGACCTTCTAAATGTCGATTATATATTCCGCCTCGCTCCTGCTGAATATTATAAATCGTCAATGTATACGTAACAACATACTCCAATGAGGTCCCGAAGGACATCGTCTATCATTCGTTGAAATATGACAGGGGCGTTTTTCAATCCAAATGGAAGTCTTAGGAATTCATATTTACCGTTCAAGACGGAGAAGGCGGTTTCCGGTATGTCCTTCTCTTGCATCCGAACTTGATGAAATCCCGAAGTCAACTCCAGAGTGGTGAAGAATTTAGCTTTACCCAGGCTGGCCAATGTTGAGTTAATGTCGGGAATGGGGTATCGGTCGGCGATGGTGACAGTGTTTAATTTCTTGAAATTGATTATCAGTCTGTATTGTTTCTCGCCGTTTGGTTTTGGTTTCTTGGGCACTACCCATACGGGAGAGTTATAAGGGCTATTTGAGGGCCTGATGATTTTATTGTCCAGCAATTCGTTGATTTGCCTCTTAACCTTCCCCATCATCGGCGCTGGAAATGGGTATGCGTGTAGACGGGTTCTTGGTCGATCGTGCGTATTTCAGCCCTTACTTCCGTTGTCACGGTTTCTGACTCAACTAAGGGCCCAAAAATGTTGTTGAAGGAATGGATTATTTCCTCAAGCTGGGGTGTATATAATTTCGGGGCGGTCTTCATGTTCATGGCGGTTGAGCTCATCATCGTGAGTGGGAGTTTTACGCCGTGTCTCATAGTCAGGTGGTTGGTGGAGCGCCCACGATCTTCTGTTTTTTTTGATCGGTTCTATTCCCTCCGTGGTAATGACCGTTGTTCCGGCCATAATTACGGTCCCAATTGTTTTTCTTATAGGAATTCTTCCCTTTGTAGTTGTTACTTTTGTAACCATTACCGGACTTGTAATTTCCCTTGAAAGGGTTATCGTTGCTTCTAAAATTTTTATCGGAGAGTGGAGCCCGATGATCATTATTCCCCTGGCTGCTGCTTGACCTGGGCGGAGCTCATGGATCTCTCTGACGACGCCTAAAGCTGCATGGTATGCGGCGTTTAATGTCGTTGGGACGAAGTGCATGAGATGTTTCCTTAGTTCTCGGTTTGGGTTGCGAACAAATTCGCACGAGCTGTTTATTTCTTGTCGTTGGAGTGTGGATTCCTTTACTTCAAGTGAGAGAGGTCCTTCGTTAATTTTCTCTACATACAACCTGTGCAGTGCTCGAAATTTAACGTAGTAGGCTTCTACTGTGTCACGTTCTTGTTGCAGGTTCCGCATGGCAGACAGGATGGCCTCCGGGGGGCGTTGATCGGAGAAATGATTTCTCAGCACGCGTTTAATGGCTCTTCTTCGTAGTATATATTAGCGGCTTCGCCGATCAATTTCAGCCACACACGCCTTACCATCATTTTATACGCGGTTTGGTTTCCATTTGCCGCGATTTCAGCCAGTACCTCCTCAATCGAGTTAATCCACCGGTCGAGTTCGGTATGACCTCCGGAATAGGACGCCAGTCCATTGCACAAGTTGTCTACGTAAGCATTCAAATTGGGAGCGTAGGTGTTTAAATTAAGTATTCCGGCTTGACCGGTTGATTCGACTCGGGATCTAGGTTCGCTATGGGTCACAGGGGTAACTACTGGTGGCGTATTCACAATGGCATCACTGTCCGATTTGACGTACGTGGCATCTCCTGCGGCTGCCAATTTCTCGAGTTGAGCATCCCGTTCGGCCAATTGATTGATGACCTCTCGTAGTCTATCAATTTCAGCGTCCCTTTCGGCTATGGCACTGACGCCCTCCTGCAATGTAATGCCCAAGTTTTCGTTGTCACTCATTTCAGTTTTGTTTACAGCAACTGTTTTCAATTTCAATAGTTTTCAATAGTTCTATATTCCCTATTGTAGGACGCGATACTTGTTTTTTATGAGTGGGTTTTTTTTTTTATATTCCTTTATTGATTAAATAGGTATAGATAGAAAAGTATATACAGAGGAAAAAGATGCCATAAAGGGAGCTTGATCCTAGGGGACGTCCTCGTGGGAATTGCTTCCTAGGGTCGGTGGCTCTCTCTACGACGCTCCAGCTCTCATACGTTCGGATTGTCGCAGATCCCGCATTACGTATGCTGCAAAGCTGTTGACCGCTTCCCAGGTTTGTAGGCTGTGTAAAGGCGCTTGTTGCTAGAGATTAGCAACATTTAAACAATGCAATGTTGCAATGTTAGCGGGTATCGTATGTTAGGATCGTATGTTATGTTCGTATGTGAGGAACGTACATATGTTATGATCGTATGTGGCCAACCAAGTATCTTCGGGTCAGCGCTTGCAGCCTCTCTTGAGCAGTTCTGTGGGTGAGAGATAAGGAAACTCACTTTATCTATGCAAATGAAGCAATAAAAATTCTCCTGTTGCTAAGGGAATGCTTTCTAATGGGAGCAAAAGAGAAGGGCAGTGGGGTCTATAGGACCGTTTTATAGAATCCAGGATGGCGGCGAGGTGGATACACCAAGCGTCTGTTTTAATAGGTTTCTAAGTTCTTCGGGCAATCTGTAGGAGTCATTGCAAATTGGTAATTCGGCAAAGTCAGACGGTTAATGGTCAAGTGATACTTAAAGCAATTAACTAAGTCGCTGGGAAAAAAAAATTTTTAAGTTAAAATCCCGCATAATTAATCCAAAAGAATTATGTACATATATTTATGGTTGGTGAAGTTCATTTCCTTTCAAAGTGCTTAAAAGTGTTAAATATATACATTTGGGCAAGCCCTCAAGAGGGCGGAACCACATTTGGTTTGCCCAAAGGCGATACAAAAAAAAAAAAAAAAAAAAATATCCGTCACTTTAAACGTTTAATTTTTTATAAGCATAACCAAAAAGAAAAAAAAGATAAACACTTGCACTGGCGGCGTACCATTTTTCGCATACCCGAAAGCGCTAATCGGATAATCACCCCAAGAGACGCATACCAACTTACATCAATATACAAGAGCATAACTATCAGCTGATCGAGCGAATGACCTAAGTATCCATATCTACCTATATTTCATCTAAAGAAGAAAAACAAAGAACAAAGCCCAAATACAAAAAGATACCGAAAAAGAAAAGAACTTTGAAGGGCAACTAAGCGCTCGCCCGAATGCATACATAGGATGACGATTGGTTAGCAGTTTTAGTTAAGCTAGGTTTAGGTATAGAAAAACGTATAAATTAAATTTTTTTTTTTGTTAGTTTTTTTTGCAATCTCAAGTCAAGTACTTTAATGATTAGATGTAAGAAAAAAAATAATTAAATTTTGAACTATGTAAAGATAAAGGCAAGCAGCAAAGTCAGCAGAAAAGACATACAAAGAAAAAAAAAATAAAACAACTAAAATCTTTTATATACATATGTACATGGATAGGTAATAGAATTACAGGGTATGCATATTCGGTGCTAGAATATTTTTTTATAGTTTTCTTTCCTTAAAACAGCAGTACGGAGAAAGCGCTTTCGACGTTGGATAAAGAAGCTGTAAGTAATGTACACCCAATATTTATTTATGTAAAAACAAAGAAAAAAAATGTTCTTCACCCCTTGCACCTGCCCCTTTTTCCCTTAAAATAACTAAAGTAATATTCCCCAACATAAAATAAAAGAAAGAAGAGAAAAACAACAAAAAAAAAAAAAAAAAAAACAAACAAAAAAAAAAATATTCCCGTTATCATGCGTGGGCAAATCGTGCCCTTGTGTGTTCTTTTGGCTTAGCTACTTCTGCTAAATTGTCTGTGCGCCTAATCTACAACTGTTGCTAGCGCTAGGTCTTGCTTATTATTTGATGAGATACTTTTGCTGAAATAGCGGCACTTCTTGCCGACGTTTTGTTTTGATTATAAATTTTGATGATTTTTTTTTTTGTTCTGTCTACTTGTAAGAGCGATCATTTTTTTTTGTAACTTTAAGTATGTTTAATACTCTAAATTTTTTTTTTTCCTCTTAGATAAGCAATAAAAATTTATAATGTCTGATTAAAAGTTATCTTGAATTCATCCATCTACACCTGTCTCCCCAGTAAAGAACGAAGGGATCATCTGAAGTTAAAGCTTCAAGCGGCCGATGATCATAGGAAGGGTGGGCAATTGTCAATCGCAAAACCACCAGTGATTGCAAGTATCGAAATGCAGCGTATGAAATTCTATCTTTCGTTTCTATCTTTCTTTTCAATCTTTCTTTTGTATCTTCCTTTTCTATCTTTGTTTTTTTGGTATTCTCTTCCTCTTGTCGCATGCACGCTCACTTTTAATAATATAATAATGAGAAAGGCAGGCAGGTCGAGGAAAATATAAATAAATAATTGTGGTAACTGGATTTCGGCAGAACTACACCCCTTTTGTCGACGAGCTAGTGCCGGAAATTTACAGCGTGCCAGCCGATAGCCAGCTACTGCCAGACCCGCCCAAACTATACGTTACCCGTTACAGTTATAATTATATCATTATTTTATTATTTGGCGCCCAATCGTGAGGCCTCATTACAACATTTAGATGAAGTCAATGAAACTCGCAAATATTCAATTTTCAAAGAATAAGAAATCTCTATTTCCTTTCACTTTTATGACGCCTTTAGATTAGCTATTGAGTTCGGAACACAGAAAGCAAAATACAAGTATTAGCTTCTGTCCATCAACTTAGCAAACTATTTGAGTCAACTTTAGAACTAAATAATGAGACGAGAAATTTTGCTGGAATTTAAGCAGAAATTAAAACTAAGGTCCAAGCGCTTAACCGCTTTTAAAACGTTGATTTTATTTAGGTTCTTACATGTATTTATGAATACATCTTTGGTTTACGCTCGCTCAGTCGCATAGGAATTTTAATCAATACTCTCCGGAAATGCGATTTAACCACGATTGAGTTGGTGTTTGCTAAGATCTATAAATTGAAAATTTGCCCATTGTAAGCGCATAGGATTCGTCGGGAGAACCATCAAAAGAAGTTTTCGATGACCACGATTTCAATGAGTGAGGATATTTTCAATTCTAATTCTATTTTAAACTATCTATCCTATTTCTATTTTATCTAAATAGTCTGTTTATGCTAATAGGCAGTTTGTATGCTTTACTGTGGGAGAGTGTAGCATGGCATGAATTCATTTTTTTATGATTTATTTTGGTTACTTTTTGTTTCGATTGTTTACTGAATTGGACTCGATTCATTTGTCTTTTATTCATTGTCTTTCTAATTACTGTCGATTTTTAATATATTTTATTAGATTCTTATAAATACAATACTTACTAAATATAATAGCAGTTAGTTAAAATAATTTCCATCGTAGAGGTCAAATAACACTTATAGTAAGGTAGGGTTAAACTGTATCAAATTAAATTTGATTTACAATGAGTGACGAAGAGACTGGCGACATAACTATCAGGGAAAATCCCATCGATACTGCTCCTTCTACGAGTGCAGGTATGAGGACAAGGTCCCAAACACAGTTGCTACAAGAACAAGCAGCTAGAAGTCACTCTTTTGTTTCGGAAAGGTCGAACGTAGAAACTGGGGTTACTTCAATGAGGGAAAACATAATTGATCATGACCAATTTAGAACGTTGCAAAACGAATTAATGACTGCTTTAACTGCGCAAATGACTCGTCTTATTGAGACAAATGTGACGGCCTGCGTGCAAAGGCTTAATCCAGTAGCACCAAGGCGAACATCCCCGTTAGATCAGATAGATCAGCTGGATCTAAATACCTTTAATGTGTCTGGTGAGGATCCGCGAAGAGGAGATTATGGTCAGAGATCATCTGCCAGCAGAAGTGTAGAGTCAGACTTGTTGCAAAGGCCAGATAAAGTTTCTCATATTATGAATGGGTGGAAACTTAAGTTTACTGGTAAAGGACTGTCAATAGATCACTTTATTTATCGAGTAGAAGCTTTGACTCACCAAACGCTTGAAGGAAATTTTGATATTATGTGCCGAAACGCCAGTTCATTATTTGAAGGAAAAGCAAATGAATTCTATTGGCGGTATCATAAATCAGTAGGACAAATTAGATGGAGCACCTTGTGTTCGGCATTTAAAAAGCAGTTTAAAGAGTTGCGAGATGATGGGGACATCGAAGAGGACATGAGGCGTAGAAAACAGGATGTCAATGAAACTTTTGATCAATTTTATGACGCTATAATCACTTTGGGCGATAAGATGGATCACCCCATGAGCAACAACCGACTAGTGAGAATTTTAAAAAATAATTTGAGACCGGAAATACGACACGAAATTTTAAATATCGAGATCACCTCAGTCTCTGAACTACGGGAGGTATGTGGAAAACGTGAGTCCTTTTTAGCTGATGTGAAACGTAGTCATGGTTATTATAAAAAAACTCCATTTAAAAAGGAAGTATCAGAGCTATTGCCGTCAGAGCAGGATCTGGAAGAATCAGATATTGAAGTCGAAGACGAAATAGAAATAGATGCATTATCCTTAATTTGTTGGAATTGTAGAAAGGAAGGGCATCGGTACCAGGATTGTCTGGAAGAAAGGAGAATCTTCTGCTATGGCTGCGGCCTGGATAATACTTATAAACCTAACTGTGCCAAATGTGCAAAAAACGGGTACAAGAGCGCGCAGAACGTGGGACACAAACCAAAAGTGATGCGTGCTCCCAAACCGAATACCCAATCGAACAAGTAACCCACAGTACCGCGAGATGTCCAACCACAAATAACTTAGTCTCTGAAACCCTGCAGAAAAATATATCCAGCTCACAATCGCGTAGCAAAAAACGACAAAAATCCTTCTGGGCTGAAATTAAAAATGTGCAAAGAAGTATAGATAGTATTTGTGCTTTAGATCAGGGCAGTTATGATCCGCGCCCATTTATTACGGTGGGCATATTAGATCGCGCAGTTAGTGGATTGTTAGACTCGGGGGCTGGAGTATCTTGTATTGGTGGTGAGTTGGCCAAACAAATAATATCTGGCGGAATGTCATACAAGAAACTCAAGGTGAATGTGACCACCGCTGATGGTAGTCCTCAGAATGTTGTTGGCAAAATGCAGACAAATATTTCATATAATGGGCAAACAAAGGAATTTCAAATATATTTAGTACCTACTCTTAGATTAGATTTATATTTAGGCATCGATTTCTGGAGGGCATTCGAATTGTTACCATCTCTTAACATAGCAGAATTAGATCTAACAATTATTGAACATAAGTTAAGTCACCAGCAGATAGGGCAACTAAAAAAGGTTATTAATCAATTCCCATCTTTTGCTCAAGAAGGTTTAGGGAGAACTAATCTAATTTCGCATTCCATAGACGTGGGGACCGCAAAGCCAGTCAAGCAACGGCATTTCCCAGTATCGCCAGCTGTAGAGAAATTAATGTATGCTGAAGTTCATCGCATGATCGAATTAGGCATTATAGAAGAATCGGACAGCGCCTGGTCCTCACCAGTGGTGCTGGTACAAAAACCAGGAAAGGTTCGACTATGCTTGGATAGCCGAAAAGTAAACGAGTTCACCATAAAGGATGCGTATCCTCTTCCTCACATTGGCGGGATCTTGAGTAGACTTCCGAAGGCAGAATTTATAACAAGTTTAGATCTAAAAGATGCGTTCTGGCAAATCCCTTTAGAGTTAAGTTCTCGGGAAAAAACGGCTTTCACAGTGCCTGGCAGGCCTCTTTATCAATTCAAAGTTATGCCGTTTGGGCTCTGTAACGCTCCTCAAACAATGTCTAGATTGATGGATAAAGTAGTGCCAGCTAAATTAAGGAACGAAGTCTTTGTTTATCTTGATGACCTCTTAATCGTTTCCGACACCTTTGAATGTCATTTAGACGTTCTACGAGAATTGGCTTTATGCATAACGAGAGCTGGTTTGACCATAAATATCGGTAAAAGCAAATTTTGCATGAAGCAGGTTAAATATCTTGGGCATATAGTTGGTGAAGGTGGTATTAGAACAGATCCCGATAAGGTGGCTGCCATTGCAGATTTCCCAGTTCCTAAATCAATTAAAACATTGAGAAGTTTCTTGGGTCTGTGTGGCTGGTACCGGAAATTCATTGAAAATTTCGCTTCTTTAACAGCACCATTGACAGATCTTCTGAGAAACAAAAGAAAATTTGTTTTCGATACGGCCGCTGAAGAGGCGTTCCAAAATATAAAGGAAAGATTGAGCAAAGCTCCAGTTTTAATTAGCGCGGATTTCAAGAAACCTTTCTATATACATTGCGACGCCAGTAAAACGGGGGTCGGAGGTGTCCTAGTACAATTGTCAGATGAAGGGGACGAGTGTCCAATATCCTTCGTATCAAAAAAACTGAATAAAGCTCAGAAAAATTATTCTGTCACCGAGCAAGAATGTTTGGCTGCACTGGTGTGCCTTAAAAATTTTAGGGCTTATGTGGAGGGCCATGAATTTACCATCATCACCGATCATGCCTCATTAAAATGGCTAATGACTCAGACAGACCTTAGTTCTCGTCTAGCAAGATGGGCCTTAAAATTACAGGGCTATACTTTCAAGATCGAGCATAGGAAAGGGAAGCTCAATGTGGTACCAGACGTGCTGTCTCGTGCACATAGTGAGGAGATAGCAGCAATCAATTCAGAAGATGGGTTATATGTGGATTTGGACTCAGAGCACTTTAAGTCAGAAAGCTATTTAGAATTATGCGATCGAATTAAAGGCATGGAACAGTCACTTCCAGATCTTAAAGTCATAGACGGACACGTGTATAGACTTGCTGAACACACCAATGGTGACCAGTTACATGATAGCCAGGTTTGGAAATTATGGTTGCCCAGTGAGTTAGTACCAGAAATCCTGAAGAAAGCACACGATAGTCCACTAGCCTCACATGGCGGAATTCACAAAACCATTGAAAGAATTAGACGTCATTACTTTTGGCCAGGTTTAGTGGGCGACGTAAAATCATTTATAGGTGAATGTGAAATTTGCAAAACAACAAAAGCTCCAAATTTCATAATGCGTCCACTGATGGGAAAGACGCCGGAATCACAAAGGTTCTTTCAAAAATTGTACGTAGATTTTCTAGGTCCGTATCCGCGATCACGGCGGGGGCATATTGGTATTTTTATCGTTCTCGATCACCTCACGAAGTATGTGTTTTTAAAAGCTGTAAAAAAATTGACGGCAGATGTAACAATTCAATATTTGGAATCTGAACTGTTTCATGCATATGGAGTTCCAGAAACTATTGTCTCAGATAATGGTTCCCAGTTTCGCTCTGAAGCCTTTAAGAAATTATTGACTCGCTATAACGTGACGCATACATTGACGGCTGTTCATGCTCCTCAGGCAAATGCTTCAGAAAGAGTTAACCGCTCGATAATAGCAGCCATTAAAGCCTATGTCAGGGACGACCAGAAAGATTGGGATGAATATCTGAGTCAGATAAATTGTGCCCTAAGGTCGGCGCAGCATTCGGCCATTGGAACTAGTCCTTATTATTTAGTATTCGGTCAACATATGATTACATCAGGGAAAACGTACTCATTGATAAGGAAATTAGAGCTACTCAGTGATCGATCCTTACGTCTTAATCAACCAGATTCATTAGATTTAGCTCGGAGTAAGGCATGTGCAATTATGCAAAAACAGCAAGAAAAGAACGAAAAGGCTTATAATTTGAGAGCCCGGGAGATAAATTATAGAGTGGGTCAAGAAGTGTTTAGAAGAAATTTTAAACAAAGCAATTTTGCCCACGGCTATTGTTCAAAATTAGGTGCCAGATTTATAAAGGCAAGAATACGTAAAAAGATTGGGACCTCCAACTATGAATTGGAGGACTTACAAGGGCATTTGATCGGTAATTATCATGCAAAAGATATTCGACCCTAATGGGGGAAAAGAAAAACTGCAACAAGCGGGATCAGCTTTGGTTTGCTTTGCACCCGTAGTCTGATCTTTCCAGGGGGGATTTGTAAAGGCGCTTGTTGCTAGAGATTAGCAACATTTAAACAATGCAATGTTGCAATGTTAGCGGGTATCGTATGTTAGGATCGTATGTTATGTTCGTATGTGAGGAACGTATGTTATGATCGTATGTGGCCAACCAAGTATCTTCGGGTCAGCGCTTGCAGCCTCTCTTGAGCAGTTCTGTGGGTGAGAGATAAGGAAACTCACTTTATCTATGCAAATGAAGCAATAAAAATTCTCCTGTTGCTAAGGGAATGCTTTCTAATGGGAGCAAAAGAGAAAGGCAGTGGGGTCTATAGGACCGTTTTATAGAATCCAGGATGGCGGCGAGGTGGATACACCAAGCGTCTGTTTTAATAGGTTTCTAAGTTCTTCGGGCAATCTGTAGGAGTCATTGCAAATTGGTAATTCGGCAAAGTCAGACGGTTAATGGTCAAGTGATACTTAAAGCAATTAACTAAGTCGCTGGGAAAAAAAATTTTTTAAGTTAAAATCCCGCATAATTAATCCAAAAGAATTATGTACATATATTTATGGTTGGTGAAGTTCATTTCCTTTCAAAGTGCTTAAAAGTGTTAAATATATACATTTGGGCAAGCCCTCAAGAGGGCGGAACCACATTTGGTTTGCCAAGGCGATACCCGTCACATAAGGTGAGAAAGTAGAAAAATATAACTAAAAAAAAAAGGTGTCTGTCCTTCTGTTTGTGTTTTGCGCATAGAATTTTAGCAAACGTTTAATTTTTTTTTATCAGCATAACCAAAAAAAAAAAAAAGATAAACACTTGCACTGGCGGCGTACCATTTTTCGCATACCCGAAAGCGCTAATCGGATAATCACCCCAAGAGACGCATACCAACTTACATCAATATACAAGAGCATAACTATCAGCTGATCGAGCGAATGACCTAAGTATCCATATCTACCTATATTTCATCTAAAGAAGAAAAACAAAGAACAAAGCCCAAATACAAAAAGATACCGAAAAAGAAAAGAACTTTGAAGGGCAACTAAGCGCTCGCCCGAATGCATACATAGGATGTCGATTGGTTAGCAGTTTTAGTTAAGCTAGGTTTAGGTATAGAAAAACGTATAAATTAAATTTTTTTTTTGTTAGTTTTTTTTGCAATCTCAAGTCAAGTACTTTAATGATTAGATGTAAGAAAAAAAATAATTAAATTTTGAACTATGTAAAGATAAAGGCAAGCAGCAAAGTCAGCAGAAAAGACATACAAAGAAAAAAAGAATAAAACAACTAAAATCTTTTATATACATATGTACATGGATAGGTAATAGAATTACAGGGTATGCATATTCGGTGCTAGAATATTTTTTTATAGTTTTTCTTTCCTTAAAACAGCAGTACGGAGAAAGCGCTTTCGACGTTGGATAAAGAAGCTGTAAGTAATGTACACCCAATATTTATTTATGTAAAAACAAAGAAAAAAAATGTTCTTCACCCCTTGCACCTGCCCCTTTTTCCCTTAAAATAACTAAAGTAATATTCCCCAACATAAAATAAAAAGAAAGAAGAGAAAAACAAAAAAAAAAAAAAAAAAAAAAAACAAACAAAAAAAAATATTCCCGTTATCATGCGTGGGCAAATCGTGCCCTTGTGTGTTCTTTTGGCTTAGCTACTTCTGCTAAATTGTCTGTGCGCCTAATCTACAACTGTTGCTAGCGCTAGGTCTTGCTTATTATTTGATGAGATACTTTTGCTGAAATAGCGGCACTTCTTGCCGACGTTTTGTTTTGATTATAAATTTTGATGATTTTTTTTTTTGTTCTGTCTACTTGTAAGAGCGATCATTTTTTTTTGTAACTTTAAGTATGTTTAATACTCTAAATTTTTTTTTTTCTCTTAGATAAGCAATAAAAATTTATAATGTCTGATTAAAAGTTATCTTGAATTCATCCATCTACACCTGTCTCCCCAGTAAAGAACGAAGGGATCATCTGAAGTTAAAGCTTCAAGCGGCCGATGATCATAGGAAGGGTGGGCAATTGTCAATCGCAAAACCACCAGTGATTGCAAGTATCGAAATGCAGCGTATGAAATTCTATCTTTCGTTTCTATCTTTCTTTTCAATCTTTCTTTTGTATCTTCCTTTTCTATCTTTGTTTTTTTGGTATTCTCTTCCTCTTGTCGCATGCACGCTCACTTTTAATAATATAATAATGAGAAAGGCAGGCAGGTCGAGGAAAATATAAATAAATAATTGTGGTAACTGGATTTCGGCAGAACTACACCCCTTTTGTCGACGAGCTAGTGCCGGAAATTTACAGCGTGCCAGCCGATAGCCAGCTACTGCCAGACCCGCCCAAACTATACGTTACCCGTTACAGTTATAATTATATCATTATTTTATTATTTGGCGCCCAATCGTGAGGCCTCATTACAACATTTAGATGAAGTCAATGAAACTCGCAAATATTCAATTTTCAAAGAATAAGAAATCTCTATTTCCTTTCACTTTTATGACGCCTTTAGATTAGCTATTGAGTTCGGAACACAGAAAGCAAAATACAAGTATTAGCTTCTGTCCATCAACTTAGCAAACTATTTGAGTCAACTTTAGAACTAAATAATGAGACGAGAAATTTTGCTGGAATTTAAGCAGAAATTAAAACTAAGGTCCAAGCGCTTAACCGCTTTTAAAACGTTGATTTTATTTAGGTTCTTACATGTATTTATGAATACATCTTTGGTTTACGCTCGCTCAGTCGCATAGGAATTTTAATCAATACTCTCCGGAAATGCGATTTAACCACGATTGAGTTGGTGTTTGCTAAGATCTATAAATTGAAAATTTGCCCATTGTAAGCGCATAGGATTCGTCGGGAGAACCATCAAAAGAAGTTTTCGATGACCACGATTTCAATGAGTGAGGATATTTTCAATTCTAATTCTATTTTAAACTATCTATCCTATTTCTATTTTATCTAAATAGTCTGTTTATGCTAATAGGCAGTTTGTATGCTTTACTGTGGGAGAGTGTAGCATGGCATGAATTCATTTTTTTTATGATTTATTTTGGTTACTTTTTGTTTCGATTGTTTACTGAATTGGACTCGATTCATTTGTCTTTTATTCATTGTCTTTCTAATTACTGTCGATTTTTAATATATTTTATTAGATTCTTATAAATACAATACTTACTAAATATAATAGCAGTTAGTTAAAATAATTTCCATCGTAGAGGTCAAATAACACTTATAGTAAGGTAGGGTTAAACTGTATCAAATTAAATTTGATTTACAATGAGTGACGAAGAGACTGGCGACATAACTATCAGGGAAAATCCCATCGATACTGCTCCTTCTACGAGTGCAGGTATGAGGACAAGGTCCCAAACACAGTTGCTACAAGAACAAGCAGCTAGAAGTCACTCTTTTG
Source organism: Drosophila tropicalis (assembly GCF_018151085.1). Classification (NCBI taxonomy): domain Eukaryota; kingdom Metazoa; phylum Arthropoda; class Insecta; order Diptera; family Drosophilidae; genus Drosophila; species Drosophila tropicalis. Next base: position 6,085 of record NW_027172656.1, on the reverse strand, counting down.
TTTCGGAAAGGTCGAACGTAGAAACTGGGGTTACTTCAATGAGGGAAAACATAATTGATCATGACCAATTTAGAACGTTGCAAAACGAATTAATGACTGCTTTAACTGCGCAAATGACTCGTCTTATTGAGACAAATGTGACGGCCTGCGTGCAAAGGCTTAATCCAGTAGCACCAAGGCGAACATCCCCGTTAGATCAGATAGATCAGCTGGATCTAAATACCTTTAATGTGTCTGGTGAGGATCCGCGAAGAGGAGATTATGGTCAGAGATCATCTGCCAGCAGAAGTGTAGAGTCAGACTTGTTGCAAAGGCCAGATAAAGTTTCTCATATTATGAATGGGTGGAAACTTAAGTTTACTGGTAAAGGACTGTCAATAGATCACTTTATTTATCGAGTAGAAGCTTTGACTCACCAAACGCTTGAAGGAAATTTTGATATTATGTGCCGAAACGCCAGTTCATTATTTGAAGGAAAAGCAAATGAATTCTATTGGCGGTATCATAAATCAGTAGGACAAATTAGATGGAGCACCTTGTGTTCGGCATTTAAAAAGCAGTTTAAAGAGTTGCGAAATGATGGGGACATCGAAGAGGACATGAGGCGTAGAAAACAGGATGTCAATGAAACTTTTGATCAATTTTATGACGCTATAATCACTTTGGGCGATAAGATGGATCACCCCATGAGCAACAACCGACTAGTGAGAATTTTAAAAAATAATTTGAGACCGGAAATACGACACGAAATTTTAAATATCGAGATCACCTCAGTCTCTGAACTACGGGAGGTATGTAGAAAACGTGAGTCCTTTTTTAGCTGATGTGAAACGTAGTCATGGTTATTATAAAAAAACTCCATTTAAAAAGGAAGTATCAGAGCTATTGCCGTCAGAGCAGGATCTGGAAGAATCAGATATTGAAGTCGAAGACGAAATAGAAATAGATGCATTATCCTTAATTTGTTGGAATTGTAGAAAGGAAGGGCATCGGTACCAGGATTGTCTGGAAGAAAGGAGAATCTTCTGCTATGGCTGCGGCCTGGATAATACTTATAAACCTAACTGTGCCAAATGTGCAAAAAACGGGTACAAGAGCGCGCAGAACGTGGGACACAAACCAAAAGTGATGCGTGCTCCCAAACCGAATACCCAATCGAACAAGTAACCCACAGTACCGCGAGATGTCCAACCACAAATAACTTAGTCTCTGAAACCCTGCAGAAAAATATATCCAGCTCACAATCGCGTAGCAAAAAAACGACAAAAATCCTTCTGGGCTGAAATTAAAAATGTGCAAAGAAGTATAGATAGTATTTGTGCTTTAGATCAGGGCAGTTATGATCCGCGCCCATTTATTACGGTGGGCATATTAGATCGCGCAGTTAGTGGATTGTTAGACTCGGGGGCTGGAGTATCTTGTATTGGTGGTGAGTTGGCCAAACAAATAATATCTGGCGGAATGTCATACAAGAAACTCAAGGTGAATGTGACCACCGCTGATGGTAGTCCTCAGAATGTTGTTGGCAAAATGCAGACAAATATTTCATATAATGGGCAAACAAAGGAATTTCAAATATATTTAGTACCTACTCTTAGATTAGATTTATATTTAGGCATCGATTTCTGGAGGGCATTCGAATTGTTACCATCTCTTAACATAGCAGAATTAGATCTAACAATTATTGAACATAAGTTAAGTCACCAGCAGATAGGGCAACTAAAAAAGGTTATTAATCAATTCCCATCTTTTGCTCAAGAAGGTTTAGGGAGAACTAATCTAATTTCGCATTCCATAGACGTGGGGACCGCAAAGCCAGTCAAGCAACGGCATTTCCCAGTATCGCCAGCTGTAGAGAAATTAATGTATGCTGAAGTTCATCGCATGATCGAATTAGGCATTATAGAAGAATCGGACAGCGCCTGGTCCTCACCAGTGGTGCTGGTACAAAAACCAGGAAAGGTTCGACTATGCTTGGATAGCCGAAAAGTAAACGAGTTCACCATAAAGGATGCGTATCCTCTTCCTCACATTGGCGGGATCTTGAGTAGACTTCCGAAGGCAGAATTTATAACAAGTTTAGATCTAAAAGATGCGTTCTGGCAAATCCCTTTAGAGTTAAGTTCTCGGGAAAAAAACGGCTTTCACAGTGCCTGGCAGGCCTCTTTATCAATTCAAAGTTATGCCGTTTGGGCTCTGTAACGCTCCTCAAACAATGTCTAGATTGATGGATAAAGTAGTGCCAGCTAAATTAAGGAACGAAGTCTTTGTTTATCTTGATGACCTCTTAATCGTTTCCGACACCTTTGAATGTCATTTAGACGTTCTACGAGAATTGGCTTTATGCATAACGAGAGCTGGTTTGACCATAAATATCGGTAAAAGCAAATTTTGCATGAAGCAGGTTAAATATCTTGGGCATATAGTTGGTGAAGGTGGTATTAGAACAGATCCCGATAAGGTGGCTGCCATTGCAGATTTCCCAGTTCCTAAATCAATTAAAACATTGAGAAGTTTCTTGGGTCTGTGTGGCTGGTACCGGAAATTCATTGGAAATTTCGCTTCTTTAACAGCACCATTGACAGATCTTCTGAGAAACAAAAGAAAATTTGTTTTCGATACGGCCGCTGAAGAGGCGTTCCAAAATATAAAGGAAAGATTGAGCAAAGCTCCAGTTTTAATTAGCGCGGATTTCAAGAAACCTTTCTATATACATTGCGACGCCAGTAAAACGGGGGTCGGAGGTGTCCTAGTACAATTGTCAGATGAAGGGGACGAGTGTCCAATATCCTTCGTATCAAAAAAACTGAATAAAGCTCAGAAAAATTATTCTGTCACCGAGCAAGAATGTTTGGCTGCACTGGTGTGCCTTAAAAATTTTAGGGCTTATGTGGAGGGCCATGAATTTACCATCATCACCGATCATGCCTCATTAAAATGGCTAATGACTCAGACAGACCTTAGTTCTCGTCTAGCAAGATGGGCCTTAAAATTACAGGGCTATACTTTCAAGATCGAGCATAGGAAAGGGAAGCTCAATGTGGTACCAGACGTGCTGTCTCGTGCACATAGTGAGGAGATAGCAGCAATCAATTCAGAAGATGGGTTATATGTGGATTTGGACTCAGAGCACTTTAAGTCAGAAAGCTATTTAGAATTATGCGATCGAATTAAAGGCATGGAACAGTCACTTCCAGATCTTAAAGTCATAGACGGACACGTGTATAGACTTGCTGAACACACCAATGGTGACCAGTTACATGATAGCCAGGTTTGGAAATTATGGTTGCCCAGTGAGTTAGTACCAGAAATCCTGAAGAAAGCACACGATAGTCCACTAGCCTCACATGGCGGAATTCACAAAACCATTGAAAGAATTAGACGTCATTACTTTTGGCCAGGTTTAGTGGGCGACGTAAAATCATTTATAGGTGAATGTGAAATTTGCAAAACAACAAAAGCTCCAAATTTCATAATGCGTCCACTGATGGGAAAGACGCCGGAATCACAAAGGTTCTTTCAAAAATTGTACGTAGATTTTCTAGGTCCGTATCCGCGATCACGGCGGGGGCATATTGGTATTTTTATCGTTCTCGATCACCTCACGAAGTATGTGTTTTTAAAAGCTGTAAAAAAAATTGACGGCAGATGTAACAATTCAATATTTGGAATCTGAACTGTTTCATGCATATGGAGTTCCAGAAACTATTGTCTCAGATAATGGTTCCCAGTTTCGCTCTGAAGCCTTTAAGAAATTATTGACTCGCTATAACGTGACGCATACATTGACGGCTGTTCATGCTCCTCAGGCAAATGCTTCAGAAAGAGTTAATCGCTCGATAATAGCAGCCATTAAAGCCTATGTCAGGGACGACCAGAAAGATTGGGATGAATATCTGAGTCAGATAAATTGTGCCCTAAGGTCGGCGCAGCATTCGGCCATTGGAACTAGTCCTTATTATTTAGTATTCGGTCAACATATGATTACATCAGGGAAAACGTACTCATTGATAAGGAAATTAGAGCTACTCAGTGATCGATCCTTACGTCTTAATCAACCAGATTCATTAGATTTAGCTCGGAGTAAGGCATGTGCAATTATGCAAAAACAGCAAGAAAAGAACGAAAAGGCTTATAATTTGAGAGCCCGGGAGATAAATTATAGAGTGGGTCAAGAAGTGTTTAGAAGAAATTTTAAACAAAGCAATTTTGCCCACGGCTATTGTTCAAAAATTAGGTGCCAGATTTATAAAGGCAAGAATACGTAAAAAGATTGGGACCTCCAACTATGAATTGGAGGACTTACAAGGGCATTTGATCGGTAATTATCATGCAAAAGATATTCGACCCTAATGGGGGAAAAGAAAAACTGCAACAAGCGGGATCAGCTTTGGTTTGCTTTGCACCCGTAGTCTGATCTTTCCAGGGGGATTTGTAAAGGCGCTTGTTGCTAGAGATTAGCAACATTTAAACAATGCAATGTTGCAATGTTAGCGGGTATCGTATGTTAGGATCGTATGTTATGTTCGTATGTGAGGAACGTATGTTATGATCGTATGTGGCCAACCAAGTATCTTCGGGTCAGCGCTTGCAGCCTCTCTTGAGCAGTTCTGTGGGTGAGAGATAAGGAAACTCACTTTATCTATGCAAATGAAGCAATAAAAATTCTCCTGTTGCTAAGGGAATGCTTTCTAATGGGAGCAAAAGAGAAGGGCAGTGGGGTCTATAGGACCGTTTTATAGAATCCAGGATGGCGGCGAGGTGGATACACCAAGCGTCTGTTTTAATAGGTTTCTAAGTTCTTCGGGCAATCTGTAGGAGTCATTGCAAATTGGTAATTCGGCAAAGTCAGACGGTTAATGGTCAAGTGATACTTAAAGCAATTAACTAAGTCGCTGGGAAAAAAAAATTTTTAAGTTAAAATCCCGCATAATTAATCCAAAAGAATTATGTACATATATTTATGGTTGGTGAAGTTCATTTCCTTTCAAAGTGCTTAAAAGTGTTAAATATATACATTTGGGCAAGCCCTCAAGAGGGCGGAACCACATTTGGTTTGCCAAGGCGATACCCGTCACATAAGCATAACCAAAAAAAAAAAAAAGATAAACACTTGCACTGGCGGCGTACCATTTTTCGCATACCCGAAAGCGCTAATCGGATAATCACCCCAAGAGACGCATACCAACTTACATCAATATACAAGAGCATAACTATCAGCTGATCGAGCGAATGACCTAAGTATCCATATCTACCTATATTTCATCTAAAGAAGAAAAACAAAGAACAAAGCCCAAATACAAAAAGATACCGAAAAAGAAAAGAACTTTGAAGGGCAACTAAGCGCTCGCCCGAATGCATACATAGGATGACGATTGGTTAGCAGTTTTAGTTAAGCTAGGTTTAGGTATAGAAAAACGTATAAATTAAATTTTTTTTGTTGTTAGTTTTTTTGCAATCTCAAGTCAAGTACTTTAATGATTAGATGTAAGAAAAAAAAATATAATTAAATTTTGAACTATGTAAAGATAAAGGCAAGCAGCAAAGTCAGCAGAAAAGACATACAAAGAAAAAAAGAATAAAACAACTAAAATCTTTTATATACATATGTACATGGATAGGTAATAGAATTACAGGGTATGCATATTCGGTGCTAGAATATTTTTTTATAGTTTTCTTTCCTTAAAACAGCAGTACGGAGAAAGCGCTTTCGACGTTGGATAAAAAGCTGTAAGTAATGTACACCCAATATTTATTTATGTAAAAACAAAGAAAAAAAAATGTTCTTCACCCCTTGCACCTGCCCCTTTTTCCCTTAAAATAACTAAAGTAATATTCCCCAACATAAAATAAAAAGAAAGAAGAGAAAAACAACAAAAAAAAAAAAAAAAAACAAACAAACAAAAAAAATATTCCCGTTATCATGCGTGGGCAAATCGTGCCCTTGTGTGTTCTTTTGGCTTAGCTACTTCTGCTAAATTGTCTGTGCGCCTAATCTACAACTGTTGCTAGCGCTAGGTCTTGCTTATTATTTGATGAGATACTTTTGCTGAAATAGCGGCACTTCTTGCCGACGTTTTGTTTT